>NW_015634493.1:646154-652643 GCF_001515625.1 Sinocyclocheilus rhinocerous
TATATATAATATATATATATATATATGTGTATATACATATCTCTGTGTGCTTACAAATGTTGTCTACAACTAGTGCTAATTAGACTAAAATAAGAGAGGCCGTTAAAGGTGTATTGCTATTTCTGCAGGAAGTTTAAAAAAGTGTAATTCTCCTACTCCAGATGTGCTACTGTATATTAAATGTTGTGTTTTAATAGTCACTGTGGTATTTTTACATTAGCTGTTTTATTATAAGTCGATATCCAGGCTCTAGAAGACGACTGGACAAGATAATTGAATGTATTTGTTTCATTCTTCACTGTCAGTGTCCTTGAAAATTGAGTGCCGTTTCTTCCTTCAAACTTTGATTAAAGCTGAAACAAAGTGTAAGTCATTGCAGTTTTCTTTCATTGTATTAATGAGCCTGTATTAACAGTTGACCCCAAAATTTAATTACCGCCATTATTTACTAACCCTAATTTTGTAACTGTACGTGGTTATTTATTCTGTGGAACACAGAAGTGATTTCTTAAGAATCATCAAAAACTTATTTTTCATAGTGACAACTATAGTTAACTGTGAAGCTGACAAAGTGAACCATAAAAGGAGTCCATACAAATCCATGTTCATTCATGTCTTCTGAAGTCATACAGTTTGGACAGAATTTTCATTTCAGGGTTTTAATTCACTGTTAAACTATGCCATGACTTGTATCCTGCTGGCTGTTGGTTCCAATTTTTGTTGTATTATCTGGACAGCTGCAGACTTCATTGGTCCTTTCATGAAAGTACATGATTCCCTTGACCCCATCTGTCCAAGACAGGCTGAACCGTGACTGAATATATAAAGATGTCTCTCCAGTATCTCTAGTGCATGACTGTGAAAAGGGTTTCAAATAATCACAGGGCTATGGCTAAAAAATGCAAGTTTATTTTCAGCCTTATTATCATGTTCATTAAATATTCAAAAATATTTAATATATGTCTTATTGTCTCTGGTGTTACAATAATGAGGGTGCTGCTGATGAAGCAAACACTGTCTTTGTTGTTGGTTATTTGAGCTTCGTGTTTGCAGGCAATTAAAGCTGAAAACAGGCCACAACATTAAACCAAAGAGCTTCACAAAAGATGCCCAATGTTCTTTCCAAAATCCAATATGAAGATGCCAGTCCAAACAACATGAATCGAAGAAAAGTCTATATACAAAAGAGTGATCATTTTAATTGTTTAAAATTTAATGCCTGAGAAATAGTTTGTGTTAATGTGACAATTGCTGATGAATGTGTGCACAGCGGCAACAAATGAAAATTTATCATCAACATTTAATTAGTCGCATCGCATTTCTTCGGGCGTGTCAACGTTAATGAAGGAACTGGATAAGAATAACATGTTTTCTGTGGCCAGGGAGATTGTGAGATGATTTGCTAGAGGTCTCGTTTATTACATGTACAGTATATTTTCAGAAATGTATTTAATTGGAAGTCCAAACAACATGAATCGAAGAAAAGTCTATATACAAAAGAGTGATCATTTTAATTGTTTAAAATGTAATGCCTGAGAAATAGTTTGTGTTAAAGTGACAATTGCTGACGAATGTGTGCACAGCGACAACAAATGAAAATTTATCATCAACATTTAATTAGTCGCATCGCATTTCTTCGGGCGTGTCAACGTTAATGAAGGAACTGGATAAGAATAACATGTTTTCTGTGGCCAGGGAGATTGTGAGATGATTTGCTAGAGGTCTCGTTTATTACATGTACAGTATATTTTCAGAAATGTATTTAATTGGAAATCACTTTTATTTACTTTTCCACAATATATGACATTTGAATATCAACAAAAATTATTATAAATAAAATGTTTGCAGATTGAAAGATCTTAACGGAGGTATTACAGTAAAAATGACATAAAAGAAAACCAAAAATATAAAACAAACGGTGAAAAATATGTACTTTTTTTCATGCTAACAAAAACAAGGCTCAACAATATAGATGATGGCCCAGGGTCAGAGTAGGAGAGTTTCATAAAGGTCACTTTCCTTTTTTGGGTTGATGCTCCGTTGTAACCATGTCTTACATCCGAAAATCATGCATTTCCATACATTTGAAATATCGTGGATGTTTTGAATGTTGTTCATTTAGCTGATTTCAATATCACCAAAGGTAATGCTATCTCTCTGGCTAAAATAAATGATTTGTTGAAACTGCATGAAATATTTTTCAATGCTCTTAGATCATCTTCTAAACATGTTGAAAATTATAATCATATTTTTGCATGGTATGCCATTTTATGCTATGGAAATGAAAAGGTAATTGTGACTTTTTATTTCACAATTTGGACTTTATTTCAGAAATGCAAGATATAATCTCAGAATTCTGAGTTTGTTATTGCAGTTCCAAGTTTACATCTTGCAATTTCTAAATTTACAATTCACAATTCATTATTATTATTATTTTCGCCTGTCTAGAATAAAAATGGAAAAAAAGGTAATCGCAATGTTTTAGCTCACAATTCTTATTTTTTCTTGCAATTGAGAGCTAACATCTTGCAATTATGACTTTTTTTTCTTAGAATTGTGAGTTTATATCTTACAATTCTGACTTGAATTCAGAATTGTAAGATAAAAAGGTTATGGCTGTCATATCTTATTTTGCAAGTAAAATAATGTTTAAACTCAATATTGTTGAGCCCTGAATATGGTTTTTAGTGTTTATAAAAGCTTACAGAAAATGTAAAATTGCATTTCAACCAGAATAAATGAAATAAAATAATTTATTTAACCATACTTACAAATAGCTACATGAATTGAATGCAGCCAAGACATCTAAACAGTCCTTTCAATTAAATTTACTGTAAACAGAATCCACTTGCTCTGACTTAAAAGAAAAAGTTCACCCAAAAATGAAAAGTTGTCGAAAATATAGGCCATCCAACATGTAAATGAGTTTGTTTCTTCATCGGAACAGATTTGGAGAAATTTAGCATTACATACCATGCCCACTAATGGCTCCTCTGCAGTGAATGGGTGCCATCAGAATGAGGTTCCAAACAGCTGATAAAAACCTCCCAATAATCCACAAGTTTCTTACAAACACGCAGCTTTTTGTTTCAAAGTACATTAATTGATGGACTGGAGTGGTGTGGATTACTTGTGGATTATTTTTATCAGCTGTTTGGACTCTCATTCTGACGGCACCCATTCACTGCAGAGGATCCATTGGTGAGCAAGTGATGTAATGCTAAATTTCTCCAAATCTGTTCTGATGAAGAAACAAACTCATCGACATCTTGGATGGCTCGAGGTTGAATAAATTGTAAGCAAATTTTCATTTTGGGTAAACTATTCCAACCAAATATTACAGCACATCACATAGCTGTACATTAATTTTCTGTAAAAAGTATCACTTTACATTTTTTACGACATCATGACAAATTTAATGACAACAAACCTTTAGACGACATTTGAAAAGTTCTATCGATACACAACACCACTTATTGATTCTCACAGATGCTGTGTAGAATCTGTGTCTTACTCTGATAAAATGGTTTCACTTCTACGGTCACTTTTAGCACAGCGCCAGGCAAGTCAACACTTATTTACAATTATTATAAAAATCATTATCTGCCTGTGTGCACAGGTCAATGGCTTTAGATACTTCCAGCGAGTCAAACTCTGTATTCGTGTTCAGTGTTGCGATTTAGTAACCTTGTTATACTCAAATCAGAGAATAAGAGCTTCAATATGAAACAGATTCATATACAGATTTCATTCCTAAACCGCTGCTCAGATTCTGCTGGTTCTGTATTGGTTCCGTTTGTTTGAAAGTCAGTCATTGAAAAGCAAATTGCCCTTTTGGTTTGGTCAGACATATGGGCAGATGGTATCACCGTATACGCTGTGATAAACAGTCACAGGAAATCAGTTCACAGTACTGTGGAGAGTTCATGGCCCTGTCCGCAAACACTCATCTCATCTTCCTCAGACGAATTCTGTTCTCCTTGTCCCGCTTCTTTAACGTGCCGATGAACTGGGTGAAAAACAGCTCCTGGTCTTTCCTCTTCAGTACCTGTTTAAACCGCGGATCGCTTCCATACTTTTCCGAAAACTCTTTGAACATCGACCTACGAAAGAGAACATCAGAATGAGATCCTTGACAATCATCCGATGTTTTACGTCATCAGTGTGATGGTCCACTATTGTTCAGCTGTAAGAGGTCTGATTGCGGTTGTTTTCATGGCTAGACTTTCTCAAAAGAGGAGATCCTGCATGTCTTCATTCTGAAGTACAGGTGAAAATACATGAACCCGCCCAGAGCATTAAAGCAGTAAAGCACAATTTCACCAAGAAACATTCTCATTTTGATGCATTTGTTATCTTCTGAAATCTTTAACTAAAACCTTTTTCTAGGGGATTGCAAACTGGTTGCTAGGATGTTGCTATGATTTATCTAGGGTGTTCTAAACACATATATATATGTGGTTGCTAGGGTGTTCTGGCTGGTTGCCAGGGAATTGCAAGGGCATTTACTAATAACTGGGGCAAGTTGAGTTGCTAGCGTTAGGGGTTAAGGGTAAAGCAAGTTTAATATTAGTGTTAGGGGTTTTCAAAAACCTGACTATAAAGATATCACTCAAGTTTTGTTTCCTTGTGAGAACTTGTTAGGGTGTTCTAAACACATATATATGTGGTTGCTAGGGTGTTCTGGCTGGTTGCCAGGGAATTGCAAGGGCATTTACTAATAACTGGGGCAAGTTGAGTTGCTAGCGTTAGGGGTTAAGGGTAAAGCAAGTTTAATATTAGTGTTAGGGGTTTTCAAAAACCTGACTATAAAGATATCACTCAAGTTTTGTTTCCTTGTGAGAACTTGCAATGAGAGCATGCTGATGTAACGGAGGCCAGCTAGTAAGAGCTGTGCAGGTCACTCCCCTGATCTCAGGAGGTACACTAGTAACTGACGCTAGAGGCTGCGGTTCGAGTCCCGCTTGGAACATTCCAGAACCACCTGCCGGAAATGCTGGTTTGAGTCCTGCTCAGAGCAAACAGGTGGGTTACATTGGTGCCATGACCCGGATATAGGGGAGTGAGTATAACGGAGGCCAGGAAGTAAGAGCTGTGCAGGTAAACCTCACTCCCCTGATCTCATGAGGCACACTAGCAAATTATGCTAGAGGCTGCAGTCTTAAGTGTCCATGTTAGTGCGCCCGCCTCACATCCTGGAAATGCCAGTTCAAGTCCCGCTCGGGGCGAGTGGGTGGGTTACATTGGTGCCGTGACCCGGATATAGGGGGGTGAGTGTAATGGAGGCCAGCTAGTAAGAGCTGTGCAGGTAAATTTCACCCCCTGATCTCAAGAGGCGCACTAGCGACTAATGCTTTAGGCTTTGATCTTTAACGTCCTTGTTAGTGCGCCCACCTCACATGATGGAAACACCAGTCTGAGTCCCGCTTGGAGTGAGCGTGGCAAGTAGAACTGGAGCAAAAGCAACATTTTGAACAAAAAGCGGAGAAAATCACTTTTTAGTCAAAATACTACATCTGGATCAGATTCAAAACGATGATCAAAACATAGATGGAGTAGATAGTTTCCATCAACAACCCTAAAGTTTGCACGGTCCTAGACAACTTCCTGAGACTGCATTTTATTTAGGCAGTTTTGATTTCTAAGCTGTTTAATGTTTGATGATCTTGTTATTTTACATATGCATCTGCTTTCATATGCAATCCCTTGTTTCTGCTTCTTCTTCACCGTGTTTTGATCCAGACTTTCAGTACTCTTTTCAGAAGATGTGTAATGATGCCTCTTACTGTATATCAGTAAAAACACGGAAAGCCGAAAAATGGTGGGGAAAGAGTTAATGCCAACATATACATAGATGTATATCATATTTCCAACTACTCATCATCAATTATTTAAGATGATCTCTTCTTAAAAATATATTGTTTAGCTTCAATAACAGGAGCTGTGAATGTGGTAATATTAGTGCATTGATTCACTTCTCTTCAGTTCCTTTCACTATAAATTAATCAGATAAAGATAAGTTTTCTGTTAAACCTGCAAAGAGGAAACGTCAAACTGAGTCTTAATCCCTGTGGCATGTTTGAATTCACTTCTGTGTGAGACCTTTAACAAGAAACAAGGTTATCATCAAATACACAAACCCAAAGAAACGAGGACCCAAACTGCAAAGACCATCAGTTATTAACACCTTTGCTGAATAAATAATCCGCTCTAGAGACGGATTTTATTAATGCATCAGCAAAAGCAGTCACACTTATTTCATAAGCTCACCTGGATGTGATTTTTGATTCCTCCAGCAGTTTTCTGTACTCTTCTTTCGCTTGCTGGAGTTTGCACTTTTTCTCCTTGTGCTCCTCTTTCATTCTTGCTTTGACAAACTGATCATAAATCTGAGGAGAAAAAAGTAGTAGTGTCATCTAGTACAGATTTTTCTGTATTGTGTGTGTGTGTATATATATATATATATATTTTTTGTATTTTTTTTTAATA
>NW_015634493.1:653163-656209 GCF_001515625.1 Sinocyclocheilus rhinocerous
TAAAATGTATAAATAAATATATTTAAGAGATTTGTTTTAATTTGTAATATTTATTAAAAAATATTAAATATTTCATCAATATTAAAAATAAAAAAATATATATATTCAATATATAAATAATTTTCAGTGTATAAGTCATCCTCTTTGTGATATACAGTTACCTTGATGCAGGACATTTGGTCTTACTACCATCTAATAGTACTTTCAAAGCCACAGTAGGTCTGTGGAAATGTAGAGGTAATGAAGTTTGAAGTTCTATTAATATTTGAGGTTGATTGAGGCTGATGTGAAACCTTTGTGTCGTACCTGCTTTCGTTCCTCTGGACTCAGCAGCAGGTACCGTGGATCAAATACAATTTTGTGCAGTTCTTTCTCCCAGGTGGAGAACGCAGACACCTGTTCAAAATACACAGGATGAATGATCCTCATCCAGAACAAACGCATGTCAATTAAGCCACTTCATTTCAAGATTCACAGTGTGTGCAAATATACAAAGTCTGCACTATTTTGGTGGGCCAAGTACTGACAGAATTTAAATTTTTGGGTGAACGATTGCATTAACTTTTATCTCATTTTTTTTCTTTCTTTAAGGCTGAAGTTTCATTATTATCACTGGATTTCTCACCCCTCTTTCCAGAAGCATGTCTCTGAAGTGGCCGATCCGGAGCTCCAGCGGTAAAACCATCCGAAGAGATGATCCATTTTTTCCTTCACACTCAACAGGATGGTCCAGTCTTTAAAGGAATGGAAATACAACAGCTCTGATGTGTAATTCTGTTAATATTTTGTCCAATACATTGAAAAAATTGATGTAGAAACACTACACTAGAAAAACACTAAATTGATATTTTCACTCAGAAAAAAAAATGTCAAAAGTTTTCTAAAACAATTACAAAGAAACAGCAAGTAACACATTGAATTAAACATGACAATTTTAAGTAGAAAAACTAAAAAAAAAGATTTTCTTGTACTCCAATAATCTTTGTTTTATTTACAACTTCAGAAAATATTTTTTTACAGCATTGATTCTGCACAAACTATTATGATGGTAATATAACTCACTCAAATATCTTCAAATATTTTAGAGTAAATATTGTGTGAATTAAATATTCATGCCATTTCAGCAAATCTGACTGTGCCTCTTTTGCTATCATTAATTTTTATCATACACTGCAAAGTTTGGACATACTTTGTTTCTCTTCATCTTCAAAACTTTTTGATCTAAAGACTTATGATTAAATGCTTGAAGTTTTGAACACAGACATAAGTCGTGCATATATATATATTTTTTCTTTTCTTATATTATAAAACTACATTTTGAATGACCTTTTTCATTGGGCATTAAAAAAATCCATACCAGCCAACCAGTATTTCAGACCACAAGGAAAAAAAAAAAAAACAGAAACAAATGAAATCAAAAACTGTTGTAAATGAAATATGCAAAAAAACTGAATTATTCTTGAAATGTAAAGTGTTTTCTTTTCTCCACACAGACATTTGGGAGTATTTCAAACACCCAACTGTTCAATTGAAATCATCTCCAAGAGTGACAGATTGAGAAATTCGCATCATGCTGTGAGTGCAGATGTTGCCCACCAAAAACTAAAGACTTCCTGTTGAGCTGCGATTATTAAGGTGAGTGAAATGCAACACATCTGATACAAGATCCTCCTCATCAATTAAAGCAGATTAAGATCTGCTGTCATATTTTACATGGGTCGGCCCTATACTTACTTGTAGCGCTTGGTGTTTGAACTACCTTCCTCTTCATCGTCGTCGTCATCATCAGCATTTGAGCCATCGTCTGTTGATGGAACAAAACATGCTGTAGATCAGTATATATACACTGTACTTGGATTTAACATTGTAAACAGATTATCAAAAGAAACAAGTGATAAATTAGTAAAAATATGCAACAAGTTTGTAAAGTTTTATTTATGCACATAACTCCAGCTCTTCTGAATTGATATACCTGGCTCATGCCAGGTTGTTAATCCGAAAAGTACAATAAGAACTAATTTACTTGGACATATTTAAATTTTAGACGCTGAATAGATTAAGGTCATCAAATAGATAATCTCCATGAAATGGCAATAAAACTAAATCAATAAATATGAAAAGCCTTCTGGGAAATCAAGCCAACCGTATAATAACTTCCAGACAAGATCCAGACTAATTCAATATTTGCAGAGCCGCTTCATTGGATTACTGCTTTTAGTTAATCCACGAGAACACCAGTTCTGCAGTTGGTGGGTGTATTAAACTTTTACTTGAGCATCATTATCACACTGTGAGGATTAAACTTTCAGCCAAGTTCATCCCTTTACAGACTGTGCACCTGTATTTCATATCATAAAGTCATGAGTTACATTTCACTGATTCAGCAACTTAATCTGAACATAAATGAGTCTTTCCTTGAGGCTACAGTAGGGCTTGCCAACATGACCTCATTAGTATTTGCAGGTATGCTACTGTTCAAAAGTTTGGGGTCAGTAAGGTTTAAAAAAAAAAAAAAAAAAAAAATTTCGAGGAAAAATGAAGTTGATACCTTATATTAAATCCAGATCATTCCTTTCAACATGAAGAAATGGATGGATACACTACTTTTCAAAAGTTTGAGGTCAGCAAAAAAAAAAGAAAAAAAAAAGATTACTTTTATTCAGCAAGGATGCATAAAATTGATCAAAAATGACAGTAAAGACATTTATAATGTTACAAAAGATTTCCATTCACAAAAATGCTGTTCTGTTGAACTTTCTATTCATCGAATAATCCTGAAAATAATTATTTCCACAAACATATTAAGCAGCACAAATGTTTATTAATAAATAATAAATGTTTCTTGAGCAGCAAATCAGCATATTAGAATGCTTTCTGAAGGATCATGTGACACTGAAGACTGCCGAAAATTGAGCGTTGCCATCACAGTAATAATTACATATTTATTCCTGTTTGTATTTACATTTGCATATATTTTATATTTACAAATAAAATGGAAAAATATTTCACAATATTATGTTTTTACTGTATTTTTGATCAAATAAAT
>NW_015634493.1:656231-672836 GCF_001515625.1 Sinocyclocheilus rhinocerous
GCATATTAGAATGATTTCTGAAGGATCATGTGACACTGAAGACTCCTGAAAATTGAGCTTTGCCATCACAGTAATAATTACATATTTATTCCTGTTTGTATTTACATTTGCATATATTTTATATTTACAAATAAAATGGAAAAATATTTCACAATATTATGTTTTTACTGTATTTTTGATCAAATAAATTCAGCCTTGGTGAGCAGAAGAGACTTCTTTCAATCAATCAATCAATCAATCAACTTTTGAATGGTATGGTACAGTAAATGTGTGTGTGTGTGTGTGTGTGTATATAGTAATTATTTACAGTAAATGTATATATTTATTTATATGTAAGTGTAGTTCTAGTAAACAAACAATATCAACATATGCAAAGCATCTGAAATGTAAACTCCTTTATCTTACAGCAGGTTCATGGAATAAGCAATTAAATCACAGGTTGAATTGTTTAAATAAAACTGATTTAGAAATTAGATAAAATATGCTTAACGGCATCACAATTTTTTAACACAGTTAACACATTTACTCAATCTTCCATAACAGTTTTTGTGTGATTTCTAAATACAATGATGATTCAATTATATTTCATGCTTGCTGAACTTTGGATGTTAATTAAATTCCGTTATATAAAGACTTTGTGCCATCTGGATTTCATTTATAAATAAATCTGCCATTTAATGGGTCAGAAAACACATTGCCTGCATACCAATTTGTACACTATTCATCCTAAATGGTATCTAAAATTGCAGTTTTAAAAAGAGAGTGTTAAATATGCCTGAATGGTCTTCTATTTCTAGACAAAATCATTGAGTCTCACCTAAAGAGTCTTTCTTGCGTTTATGTGGCGGGTCCTCGATGATTCGATTGAGGTCTCCACGGTCTTTCAGATCCACTGGTTTCTCCCATACTGACAGATGCATGGTGGGATTGAAGAAAAACACCCTGTCATCGCCTGTCCACACTACACACCTACAGAAAAGAGAGAGATGCTGTCATGCCTTTATACAGTCGCATACATGCAGGAACACAATCCGACAGACTGTTTGTGGTATTCTCACAATGTGACTAAGAAATCCCGATGATGAAAAACAGTCCCAACAGGACCAGAGAGACCCAGAGAGAGGATTATGGGTCACAAATGACAGCTGAGAACGACTGAGACCAGATGGGCTGTATTTGACCATTTGATACAGATTCTGATGTATTTTTGTCTTCACCAGCTATTTCTTTATTTTTATTTTTTTGGTCGTAATCATCCTTCAGTTACACAAGATTTTTTTAAATGGATAAAATCCACAATATGTCCAGCATCAAGTATCTACAAACATTTTAGTTGTATGCCATCAATAAAAAAGTAGCCAATTTTTCAGATGTTCCGCACTAGATATTCTTACCTTACAGTGATAATTTAAGACCCATTTCAGCCTTTATTCAGAGCATATCGGATAAAGTATTCATGGATTTTGCCATGGTCTGTGAGGTAATTTGATACAACCTCATGCCAACCATGACAAACCAATCCTGACATTTCATTTTGCAACCCCATTGCATCAGGGAGATCGGCAGTGCCTTCCTGTACCATAAAACTGACCCAATGATATTAAAAAATCTTTGAAACGGAGCATCCGCTCTGCTCATATGCAGTTATTCATAGTGCAAACATATGGTTGGCACTAGACTCATGCTTCATTTGTCTTTCCATTAATATTGCAGGGATTCTTGTGTTTTAAAATCATTTCCATGCAACCTCCATATAAAACAATATCTACAAAATTAACTTTAGAAGCAAGAGCTCTACCCAAAGGACCATTTTATTGCTTAGAGATTTTTCTTTAATGGCTTAGGAGATGCAAAGTAGTGTATTTTTTTTCCATGCTACTTTCTTCTGCCTTTCTTCTATCCCGACTTACTATGCAGAACAATTATAAGGTATTCGTACGTCAATTGTCCCCAAAAAATGCAAAACACCATCATTTTGTGCCACTATCCAACTTTAAATTTATCTTAAAAGTTTATCCTACAAAAAAAAAAAAAAAAAAAAAAAATAGAGACAAATAATACATTTGACATAGGTTTAGAAAAAGCAGAACATAAACAAGCAGGGTAGTCTGATTTGCAAACAAATTAATCTTATGAAACGATACTTGTGAGTGAATCAGAAACATACAGCACAACAAGTCTAGTCCGATTCACAAGCAATTGACTCTTATGAACCTGTACTTTTAAGTGAACCAAAAACATACAGCACAACCAGCATAGTCCAGATCACAAGTTCTTAATACTGAATCAAAAACACACATCAGCGTAATCAGTCTAGTTCAATATGGGATGACTCTTATGACCCCGTGTTTTTTAAGGAATAAAAACATATAGAACAACCAGTGCAGAACAACTTGATCAAAGCATACAGCATCCAGTGCAATCCCGTTCACAAACAAACGGCTCTTATTTTATTGGCAAATGACTCTTTTTTTATTTTTAAAATTAATATTTTTGCAATATACCAAGGTTCCTTGTGCAATTTACAGGATTATAACTGGACTATGCCCAAGTTAATCAGAATTGAATCAAATCAGAACATTTGAATCAGAATCAAACTCCTTCTTCCGTTTTTAACAAAAATCTCTATGAAGCACTGTCAAGAGCATGCCAAACCAACAGGTGGCGATATAATCTCAACCGTTAAAGCCATGTTGACCAATCAGAAGCCTGAAAAAGTTTCCTGTAGGCGGAGATAACAGCGCAGGCTCCGACGTCACAAGCCAAAAACTCCAGTTTCGTTGTCTACACGATAACACTGCAACCGGAGTTTTTGAAAATCTTCACCCTGGCAGGCGTTTTCAAAAATGTTCGGTTTCAGTGACCTGGTGCTGCGTTTGCGTGTGGACGAAATGTCGAACCCCGTAGAAAAAGCTGCGGTTTTAAAAATAACCGCATTCGTTTGGACAGGGCCTTAGATCAGATGTACTCATATAGTTTCAGACATTATTGAGGTCTCTTCTAGAACTCTAGATAAAAATGATATCTGAGCAGTTGGAGACTTAAGCAATATTCTCAATTTGCTCTCCATTCAATCAAATTTTTTGTCAGAACCACTATGGTCAAAATGATTGACACTCTGCATACAGTTTGGATTGGCGGTATGGTTCTGTTCTGGGTAAAAACTCCCCGCTCATCCGTGCAGCCTGTCATGAAGGAGCAGGGAGAGCAGCAATAACACCCCCAGGGTAGACAGAACAGAACCGAATGCAGATATCATTAATGTTCTTAATGACATTTTAGTGTAACAACATTATTAAAGATAAAAGGAGCCTGATTCAGCAATGAATATTAGAAAGCCAAGTCCTGACTGTGATGAAAGGAGGAGTTGAGGACGGAGGAGGGTAATTTGCTCCTGAGCAAGCGATTAAGCTGCTGAATAATACTGAAAAGACCTTATATAGGAATGCCGTGATAGGGGTCGTATTCCTATAGGTAGACGTGGGTCAGCTGAGTCAGATGATGCAAGCTTGACTCACGTGACCTGCCAGAACTAACGCTATGCTTGATTTTTGTCTAGAAATATTTGAAACACTATAGAGATCTCATTTGATCTTTCCTTTGGGTTTACATTCTAAAATGGGTTTTAGACATTTTAAAACATTTTTTTATGTACCACAGGAATCTAACCAACATCCCTATCTGGATAATCCCACAACAGCTCCAATTCTGGTGTCATCAACCACATGTTAAAAGTGTTTAACAGTGAAGAGTGTGTGAGTCAACAAAAGCTGAATGTGATAAGCCATGACTCCTGCTGGGCTTCAAAAATGTGTGTGTGAGTTTGTTTTGCAGTGAAGGAAAGCCCACACTGCTTTGGCAGAGAAAAATGGAAGTCTTGCATAACATGTCGTCCTAATGCAGGTTTTCGATTGGGTGTTAGTGCATCTGTTTAGCGCTGGAGATTTGCCATGCGCACTTCTGTATTTTATTCAAGCATTACTGTCATCAAGCAGTTATAAAGCGGCATGCATCATTTAAATAGTGCTAAAGCTGCTGACATTTATGACAGAATGAGAGGAGATAAAACAAACATCTTTGTCACTATATAAGAACAAACTGGCTATCAAAACACAGGAGAAAACAGCACACTTACAACAGTGGCATTTGAAAGTGTAGGTTGACACAGAGACAATTGCAAAAAACACAATCGATCGGTCATTATCTTGCTTGCAGAGAGTCATTTATTAGAAATAAAGATGCATCAAATTGATGGTAAGCCGTACAATCATATTTGCACAGACAAAACGGATAGTTACCATGGTGATCCAGGTATAGGCTTGGATGCAACCGGCCGCTTGTCTTTGAGCGAACTGTCCTCATCCATACTGACTTTAAAAGGCTCATCCTGGACACACATACAGAAAGGATGTGTCAACTTGACATGAGGGCATCATATATATATATATGGAAAAAAAAAGTTATCAAATTAATTTAATGAAATCAAGAAATCAATGCCTAATCCTGAGTAATACACAGTTTTACAAGAGCATGGGCAATCAAAAACTTAAAAGTATCAGTAAAAATAGCTCTAATAATCAAAAATCGATTGTTTTAGTCAATACTTGTGTGATTTATGTAGTTTTATGCTTATCAGAGTATCATATTTTTATCTTAGTATTATATGCAGATTGTTTCAAATTGCTTCTGAAATCAAGTCACTCAATTCAGTTTGGCGGCAGACAGCGAGGCTTTAAAACAGAGCGCATATGTTTGTTTTTTTCTACTCTGTAATCATGCAGGCAAAGTGAACCTCAATTATCTCACACTAAACATGGGTTACAAGGCTAATAATAAAATATAGTGTTGATTATCCACCTGCTAAATGATGTAGATGTGTTCAGCCTTGAACACACACTCAGAAAACAACCAATTACCCAGTCCCTGCATGACCGAATGGTGCAAATGACTGATTCTCTGAATAAGTTCGGACAGCAGGCTTGCACACTCTTTACGGTCAAATGAATTACCGTTCTGGGGGAATTTCACTAATTAATCTAGCTGAGAAGATTTTAAAGGCCGTCACCTATGGGGGACTCTGTGGTGAAGCACACTTCAACAAAAGCGATTATTAACTCAAACTTAATTGGACTCCAAATCTGATTGTGCCCACAGTCTGACCTTTTCCACAAATCAGTTCGATATTCTTTCTGCCTCTAAGACAATCCAAAACAATTTTCATGAGGACCAAAGTCTGGCAACGAACAAACAGTATGGCAATGACAATTATGTTGATGTAGCCTATAACATGTTTTTAAGAATCAATTACAGCTAATAAGAGAAAGATGAGGATTACAAACCTCAGCTTTAGCCTTTGGGTTTGGATCACGGCGGAGCACTAAGGCGTCTGTGCAGGATGGCTTCTTCAATTCCAAAATCTTATCTGAGGACAGAGATAAATGCTCAATACCCCCGGGAAGACAAAATTCATATTATTTATTCAAACAATCAGTGCCTAATTAATAGTAAATTTAATTCAAGTAAAACATTAAAAGACAATTCATGTTCACTTCATCTACTAATCAAATGGTGGTGGCATCTAAATTAATCAATGAATTCCCATAATGAAAACATCAGTTTAAAATCAGTTTACTGAGATATATTTCATTTTGTCTTCTGTTTTAAGCTGAGCTATCATCAAGAAAAGAGGGGCGCCTTCATTTGCATATATGAATACATGTCTTTCAGTTATAAGTATGCTGATGTGTATATATTACAGTATTCTTCACTGATTGACTGCAATTCCTTAGCTTTCTATATATATATATATATATATATGTGTGTGTGTGTGTGTGTTTGTGTATTGATATTTATAAACAAAATGTTTCCAAATCAGCATATTAATTAATATATTAATATTAATTAATGATTTCTGAAGGCTACTGTTATTTGAATGTTTAATTCATTGTGTTATTTGGTGTTTTGTTGTAATTAATTTTGAAACTTGCTAGCAATTTCTGAGTGAGAATTGTTTCTACACCTTTTTTTCCCCACAGAAACAGTGTACTACATTGAGTACAAACAATGAAATGCTATTTGCTCTTTATGAATATTGACAGAACATTCAGAAAATCAATAATGTATTACAAAAAAAAAAAAATCACATTACAAGCAACATCAAAAAGTTATCAAAAGACATTGCAACACATTCTGAACCTCAAGATTCTAATAACAACCACCTAACAGTGTCACACTCGGGACAAGGAGGCAAACAGGCAGAGTATATCAAAGGATTAGTGTTTATTAACACAACGGAGAAAATGCTTCCAACAGAAAGGGATCAACTTAGAATAACTGGAAGCTGAGAACACAGTCTTATCTGGTGTGGAATGCCAGTTCCTTGGTCGAGAGCAGAAGAATCCTAGGCTTTAGGCAGGCAGGCAGGAGAGGGACCCGAGTTGAGATGCTTGTAACCTCGAGACCAGCCGATGAGTGACTGAGGTGAGTGTGTATTTGACTGGTGTGGTAAGTGGGTGCAGGTGTCCGTGATTAGTAATCGGGTGATTGTGAGCGGGTGTAGGAGGCTGATTCGGCTGGTGAGGCAGGTGTTTCCGTGACAGCTATAAAGTCACATTTGAATATATAAAGTGATAATTGTGAGAAATTATTGCACATTTTGAGAAATAAATCATGAGATATAAAGTTGCAATTATGCGAAATATATTCACAATTATTTGATTATTATTATTATTATATAAAGTGACAATTGTGAGAAATTATTACACATTTTAAAAAGTAAATCGTGAGTTATAAAGTTGCAATTATGAGGAATATATTCAAATTTATTTTATTATTATTATTACTTTTAGAAGAAATAGGCTTCCATAAATAGAATTATGTGTCAACATTTTGCGAAAAACAAGTATCTACAGAGTTCTGCATATGCAGATTCCATGTGGGTCTTGTCATGAGGTTAATGTCAAAATTATGTTTCAAACAATGATGAAGCACATTGTTTATGTGGGACCACTTACAAAAAAATAATCATTACTTTTGTTCAAAGCATAATTATACTTTCACAATTGACAAAACCTGGAATTCCAACAAACCACATCAATGGTAAAATCAATAAACTGACTGAGGTTCCTAGGAGGCGGAAGAACCCTCGCCAGACCCTGGATATGAACTGCGGGCCTCTGTCGGAAACAATGTCTTCCGGGAGACCAAAGTTCCTGAATACATGTTGGAAGAGGGCTTCTGCGGTCTCCAGGGCAGTTGGTAATCCACGTAGTGGAATTTGCAGGATTTGGAGAACCGGTCGACTACTACTAGAATGGTCGTAAAACCGTTCGAGGGAGGTAAGTCAGTGGCGAAGTCCACACCCAGGTGGGACCAGGGCCGGCGAGGGATGGGTAAAGGAACCAGTTTACCCTCGGGCAGACGTCGTGGCGTGGTGGAGATGGCACAGACCGAACATCCCTTGATATACCGGGCGACATCTCGGGCCATGTTGGGCCACCAGTAGCGGTTCTGGAGGAGCGAGAGGGTTCGGCGGCTGCCTGGGTGTCCCGATCCCGGAGAGGCATGAACGGAGTCCAGAAGGGTCACACGTAGGGTGGATGGGACATAGTGCTTCCCTTCTGGACCTCCCGGCAGAGCGGGTTCGGCGAGAGTGGCGGCACGGATCTGATCGGTGAGTGCCCACTGAATGGGAGACATGAAGACTGATGGTGGCAGGATGACTTCTGGTTCTTCGGGGGTAGGATCTGGCTGGTGTTCGCGGGAAAGTGCGTCCGCCCGGACATTCTTGTTACCGGGTCGGTAAGTAACTATGAAGTGGAAGCGGGTAAAGAATAAGGCCCAGCGGGCCTGCCGGGGGTTAAGGCGTTTGGCCTCACGGAGATATTGGAGGTTTTTGTGGTCGGTGATTGATTCAAAGTGTGATAAATTAGAAGAGCACTTATGAGGCATACAAGATACATCAGGAGTGATCTGGATAGTACTCACCCCTGGGCGTGGTGGACGAATGGGACAGGTGCGGAGCTGATGTGCATTAGAACCGCAGTAGAGGCATAGTACCCAGGTGAGTCGTCGAGATCGCTCCGTGGATGATAGATGGTAACCATCCGTGATCATGGGCTCTGGTGCTGGAGATGAAAGGCTGGGTGAGGCAGCGGCAGCGGGTAAAGATTCCCTATGGCAGGCGGTGAGGTGTTGGGAGATGCGAACCGCCTTTTGAAGGAAGCTGTCGAGCCCCACGGTGTCGTCGTAAATGGACATCTGTTGCCGCAAAGCGGGGTTTAAGCCTCGGCGGAAGGCAGAGAGCAGGGCAGCCTCGTTCCAGCCGCTGCTGGCGGCGAGAGTGCGGAAGCGAAGCACGTAATCATGGATAGATAAATCCGCTTACCGCAGTTGAAACAACTCCTCCTGCACGGTGACCTCCGTGGTCGATTGGCCGAACACCTCCCGGAAATGCTTCACAAAGCCGTCTAGTGAGTGCACCCACGGGCTCTGCGAATTCCACAAGGCTTCGGCCCATTGCAAGGCTCTTCCCGATAGTAGCGAGATGATGAAAGACACCTTACCCCGCTCGGACACAAACAGGTGGGGTTGCATTTCCAGGTAGAGGGAACATTGCAACAAAAACCCGCTGCAGGAGGCTGCCTCACCCGAAAAGCTAGCTGGCCGGGCCATGGGACAGGCGGGTGGGTAGGCAGTGACAGTCCGATCGGTGAGGGGTTCCGGTGAGGAGGTGGTCCGAGAATCCATGACTCCAAGTTGTATTCCGTTTGTAAAGGGGCTGGTCTTCTGTCACACTCGGGACAAGGAGGCAAACAGGCAGAGTATATCAAAGGATTAGTGTTTATTAACACAACGGAGAAAATGCTTCCAACAGAAAGGGATCAACTTAGAATAACTGGAAGCTGAGAACACAGTCTTATCTGGTGTGGAATGCCAGTTCCTTGGTCGAGAGCAGAAGAATCCTAGGCTTTAGGCAGGCAGGCAGGAGAGGGACCCGAGTTGAGATGCTTGTAACCTCGAGACCAGCCGATGAGTGACTGAGGTGAGTGTGTATTTGACTGGTGTGGTAAGTGGGTGCAGGTGTCCGTGATTAGTAATCGGGTGATTGTGAGCGGGTGTAGGAGGCTGATTCGGCTGGTGAGGCAGGTGTTTCCGTGACAAACAGCTGGCAGGCAAATCAATGAGAAAACAACACACTGAGACTCTCATTAATGGTAGAAACCATTATACACTACGCTGTCAGTCACTTCTACATAAAGAGTTTGAACACACTCAAACTCAGTCTAGCCCAAAATAATTTTAACTTTATCTCCATGGAAAGGTATGGAGATGAAATTAGATGTGGCAAGCATAAGGTGGAGTGCAAATCAAATGCGCTGCTTGATCTTTTGTCCTGCATGAAATTAAACTCAAACAGGCTGCAATACTGAATTCAGCAGCTTTGGATAAAACAACAAAGAAAGTCAGGGAGAAAAGCTCATGCTCAGAGGTAGGAATAGTATTTGCTAAATATTGTTTTGATTCTACACATATACTGTAAAGTATATGGCATGCAAACAATTAATTCTGAGAGGAAATACAAGTGGTTAACTTGAATATACATTTGAAAAATTCAATTGCAAATGAGGTTTGAGAGAGAGAATGACTGCATAAATTTCAGTCTTTTCCTCACACAAAGCAGCCAAATGACGTCAGAGGACTTGAATATAGTGATAAATGTTAGATGGCTGAACCTGGCTTTTTAAAGGATCTCTATAACAGTTCAGACAAAAACGGCATGAATTTAGCATAAACTACTGTTCAAAAGTTTGGGATAGTTAGGAAGTGTTTAAGAATGTTTTAATGTTATTATTTTTGAAAGAACTTTCAGATGCTCAATCTGTGTGGTGAATAGTGGAATCACAAGCTGTTTATTGTTAAAACGTGCTAGCAAGAACTAAAACATGCTTGCAACCTATTAAAATATGATACAAACGTTAAAATATGCTATGCAACATTGCAAATCATGCTGGAAACATGCTAGCAATGTGTTAGAATATGTTAAACGTGAACAATTTGTTAAAACATGCTAGCAACTTGTTAAAATATGCTACAAACATGCAAAAATATGTTAAAACATGCTAGCAGTTTTCTACAACATGTTGACAACATGTTAAATCGTGTTGGAAACATGCTACCAATGTGTTCGAGCATGTTAAAATGTGAATAATTTGTTAAAACATGCCAACAATATGGTAAAACATGCCAGCAACATGTTAAAATATGCTACAAACATGCTAAAATGCGTTAACAACATAAAACATGCAATGCTAGCAACTTGTTAAAATATTCTAGAAACATGCCAGCAACATAAAACATGCTAGCAACTTGTTAAAAATACTAGCAACTTGCTAAAACATGCCAGCCATGTATGCTAGCAACTTGTTAAATATGTTAGAAATGTACTAAAACACTGTGCAATGTGCATTTAGCAATGTGCTAAAACATGTTGACAATTTGCTAGAACATAGAGCCAAACATTTGCTAAAATATGCTACCAACATGTTAAATCATGCTAACAAAACATAAGAAACTTCTAGCAGGTCTTTTAAAGGTCTGGTTTTGTGGTTTAGCAGTCTGATGAGTTCTAATAGGGTTTTAAGTATGGTCTGAGTTTTTATTGGCCTGCCTGACTTTTTCAGACTGAGTATAACCTCCAAACTTTAAGCTTTTAAAAGTTATTTTAAACTTTGAAACAAGCCAATATCAAAGTGTGTCAACAAACTTGATCCAGTTTCTTCAAAAAACAAAATAAAACAAAAAACCTTTTGAACGGTAGTGTATGTATACAGTTAAAGGGGGCATGGGGGAACAGCTAGTAATGGATTACTTATAAAACAACTAGCACTGACAAATCCTGATTAAAGTTGGATGAAACTGTTCTGGCCCCATAGCAACTCTTTGTATTAGAACAAGCAACCGCTTTGCAATAAAGGCTGAATGAAGATTCTGTTTGATTTATATCAGTCATCATCACAGAGCTGGAAGCATTGATGGGAAACCTCTCATCCACGCCTACACAAACCATTCATCTGTTTCTGTCAGCGCAGATACTTCCGAGGCACGCTTCCACTCTGAGGTCTTACGTAGATGTAAGACAATGGAGAAGACTATCTGTGTGGCGACTAGTTGAATCACAAGCTGTTTATGCAGCGATAAACACAAGGCTGCTGTCCAAAATATGTCACATAGGGAATACAGACCATAATGTAGAAGGAAAGAATACGATGGTTGAACATTGCTGGACATGTCAAATCTGGTCGGTTTGGTTGGCTAGAGTGTGCATACTCAGATCTGTCTTGTATAAAATGCAATAAATTTCACGAAGACGGGAAAAGCAGGTTAAGAATACTTACCTGTCATCCTTTTCACCAGCAATAAATGTGAAAGGCTATATAGTGGATGTCATTTAATTAAAGTCTCCATTAGAAGTGCCTGCAAGGTTGGTATTTTTGCAATAAATGTAAAAAATAAAAAATAAATAAAAAACTGATGCAATTTAGAAGAAAATTCCTCACTTCAGAGATGGTGCAGTTACTCTATTAAATAAAAATGGCCTAGGCTGGAATAAAATTATGCTTTCATAAAAAGGTTATTTTTATTCTAAACAAATATATAACTTATGATGGCTCTGTCCATTGTTAGACAGGTAGAATAATGTTCAAAACTTCTCTACCTGATGATCTTATTTATAGGTATTTTTACTTAAAGAACATACAAATACACAAAGGCTGCATTTGTTTAATAAAAAAAAATACAGTCAAAACAGCAATATTATGAAATATTATTACAATTTAAAATAGCTATTTTCTATATTAATATATTTTGAAACGTAATTTATTCCTGTTATGCAAAGCTGAATTTTCAGCATCATTACTCCAGTCTTCAGTGTCACATGATGTTTCAAAAATCATTCTAATATGCTGATTTGCTGCTCAAGAAACATTTTATATTTATTATTATCAGTGTTGAGAACAGTTGTGCTATTTAATATTTTTGTGCAAACCGTCATATATATATATTTTCTGGATTCTTTGACCCCACACTTTTGAATGGTAGTGCACAAATACCTATGAATACTAATGAAATCACGTTGGCATACACTACAAAAGCAATTGTGAGAATGCTGCTTAAAATTTTATTATATTATGTGTTTTCTCACCTGTTGCTCTTTGCTTCTTCCAGTTTCCAGTAAGTAGGGTCACTCCAGGAGCAGAGAGTGATGTTACTGCAGTAATCTGAGAGGGCAGGACGGGTCCCAGAAAGCCTTCCCAGCTGCTCCGTGTTCCTGTATACCATAAAGGGAAAATGGAAGAGCATTTTATTATGCATGAAGCATGGAGAAAGACAGAGAATGACAGACTGGTAAGGCATACATTAAATCCAACTAGTTTATAGTTTATGTATATAGTTATAGTTTATATGTTTATATAAAAATACACAAACATTATGCAGTACAAATCAGTCTGGCTATCCATTTTCTACAAGCCAATAAGGCTATGGATTAAATTCACAAATCTCAAACCCTGCATAGACAAACCTACAGGAGGACAATCAGCAATATAACTCCCTAGATCCTGTTGTTTTCATCATTGGAAATCAAAAGAGCATTTCATTTTACTCTCTAAACTTATTAAACTGATTAAAGCTTCAATCAAAAGTTCATCTGACTGTTTAAACACTGAAAATGTTGGAAGAGGCTCGAGGCTTTTTCTCATCAACCGGGCCATATTTAACCTTTAATTTTCTAGCGTATGTCCGAATTCTGCTCAACAGACTCTGCTTGTTCATAAAGGTTAATTACATTTGGTTTCAGCTCTGGGCTGGGAATTGCTGAAATCCAGAGGGGTTGACAGATTGTCAAGTTGAATATGTATGTGCCATTTCCACAATGTTCTGTTGTGATGTTCTGCTTCAAAAAAATGGTTGAAGTTACCAAGCTTTTCGGATTGTAAATGACATTGCCCTTTCTCTTTCTGTTGTTGCCCTTTTAAACCACAAAATAAAAAAGATGTTAAAAGGTGTAAATTGAAAGAAATTATACTAAAAAGAAAACATAATAATAAATATATTCAATAAAATAGTAAAATAAAATAAAAACAAACAAAAAAATTATATATATATATATATATATATATATACAAAATATTTAACAGTGATAATACTAACAATAAATAAATAAAATAATATATAATCAATTATATAATATATAAAATATATAAAATAAAAGAATAATATTTCCTCAATACAGTCGCAGGCAGTGTTATATTAGTACCATTGAGATACTAGTTTGGTTTTTATTAATATTTTGAAATAAATGTAAATATATATATATATATATTAGGGGTGGAATGGTTCAACTTACGGTTCAGTTTGTATCACGGTTTTAGAGTCATGGTTTCGGTATGGTTTGGTATGTGCTATGTTTAGGCAAAAACTATACTGTCAAATAAACAAAAAAGAAAGAAAATAAGAATAATCTATCTAACTACAAGCAACAGCACAAATAAATACAATAGAGTAAAGATACAAATAAAATAAACAGTGATTTTCAGTTTTTTTTAGGTAGGTCTAACATTAGTTTTTAGGTACAGAAATTGAATAAAGTAATGAAATGTAAAACAGCATTGCATATTTGACTGTATAAATTAAAGATTAATCTTTATTAAAGTTACAAAAGCTATTCAATCAAGAGCAGTGAGTGATTTCTTTGTTGTTGCTGTTTGATTAATATTAAGAAAGTGCTGTCACTTTAAGAGAATGCACTGATACAGTATGTTCAGCCGGCTATGTCTGCTATAGGATACTTACCAAGACGGGCATTTTGACATAATTTTTGTGTGAATTTGTCCATTTAAACACAATACTTAAGAGAAAGCTTAATATTTGCGCGCTTCAAATGAGCGCATGCACAAATCCTCTCGCTATCAGCACCCCGGTGATGACGGAATAAATGCTCATACTCCAGCATACCGCATTCGCATTGAACAAAAGTGAATGGTTTGTCCACGTTTGGTTACACTTTACTTGAAGGGGTGTGCATAAGACTGACATGACACCTTCATAATCATGACATGACACCTACATAATCATGACATGACACATGTCATGAATATGAAGGTTTTTTATGCATGTTTATGACAACTGTCATTAAGTGTCATTCGCTCAGTTATGTAATTTTTAATGCAAAGATGACATTGTCTGAGATGTCTGTTATGGGCTATGGTTAGGGGTAAGGGTAGGGGTATAGGTTAGGTTAGGGTTAGGTCAAATAATGTCATATTTGCATTAAAAATGACATAACTGAGCGAATGACACTTAATGACAGTTGTCATAAACATGCATAAAACCTCCTTCATATCCATGACATATGTCATGTCATGATTATTAAGGTGTCATGTCAGTCTTATGCACACCCCTTCAAGTAAAGTGTAACCCACAACACTTTTACAGTTGTCATGTATTGGGAAGCCAGAATACGCATCCATCAACAAAAAGCATATATTAGCCGAACCCTGTTTGTTTTACGCGTTATTGATAGCAAACCATGTCACCGATGCGTTGTCAGATTTAAGTTGAACCACGGTCCTAGCACGTGCCGAACTGTGTGTGGAGAACCGTACGGTTCGACTCTGCTGCATTGGGTCCCGCGATAGTGCAGGTTTCTACTCGGAAGCCTGTTATAATGTTATGATCGAGGCTCTGGACTCTGAGCATAACTTGTTTTTCTATAACAAAGTATAAAATATTTTCTATAAAAACGTTAATGCCCTGGCAGTGGCAAATAGCTTTGATTTTATATTTAATTTGATTACATTAATGTTATAAGTTGAGATTTACAAGAAATATTTTAACTGCTACTATGTAAAAGGAATACTGCTGTAAAAAAGCACCTTATTTGTTTAAAGTGTTTGCAAACCAAATGTTATTGCACTTTTGTTCATATAGCAGTACTTTTAAATGAAAAAAAGTGCACAATACACTATTTTGAATTCATTATTGAATTGTGTGCATAACAATGCAATTAATCGCGATTAAAAAATGTAATCGTTGCCCAGCACTAGTATATCATTTTATATTTTATTTTTTGATTTTTGTTTTAGTTAGCTATAATAACCCTGGTCAAAGAATACATGTAATTGAAAATATGTATTATTTACAGCTAGACAAAAATATATATTTTAGTTTATGTAAATGAGATAATATTTATTTATTTATTTATTTTAATTAATTAATTATCCATATGAAATGATGCCTTGTTTGGCAAGTTCTCCTCAAAATCTAACTTTAAATGTGGAAGACATTTGTTATTATTTCTGACTCTGGAACCTCAGTTCATTATAAAAGAATATCAGTCACTGTTGTGTCCTGTCAGTTACTTTTTTGAAAAGATGTATTGTGCATTATGGGAGTTAAATGAAGAGGGAGATGATGAGATCTGCTCATTAAAACATTTAATGATGCATGAACTCATGACTTGCATCTGTTCGCTGAAAGAATATGGCTGTTCTTGCTATTACTTTCTGATCTGGGAGACACACCGACAGACAGAAACACACACACGCACGCACGCGCACACACACACACACACACACACACACACACACAAATGTTGGATTGATAACCTTGGGCAGCTATAGATCATTTCTACACTTCATGATATCTGGCTTGTCTCTAATGTATTAACTTTCATTTATTTCACTCAAAGTTACATATGTTGTGAGGCCTGAGCTGTTTGAGGACGCGTCTTGCACATATCTCATCAATCTTGAATTAGCTGCTTGTCTAATGTATAAAAAGATGAGATCATTTAATGAGATCAGGCACAAGGGTCTCAGTAAAAAGATGTCTTCCAGCTTAGTCATTAAATAATTAAAAGTGCATGATCAAAAACCTACCAAATTAAAGCTACCAAAATCAACAACTAGAGCGTAGGACTCACTGTCTCTGCTCTCCCGTGGCTAAATTACGACATGAGCTGGAGCAAACGATCTCAATTTTCATTTTTGGGTGAGCTGTCCCTTTTTTCTTCTCGCTTTGAGGATAAAAAGGATGTATTTGCTCATAAAGGTTTAGAGGCGTCCTGTATAAACCCATCTTCGCCCTGAACCAAGCGAATCAAAACAGGGTTAATCGGTTGATATGACTCTTGGGAAGGTTAAGAGACTTGGATGCGTTTTGATGTCAGGACTGATGGGATAGAGGGTGACAAGAGGACATTATCTGTAATCTGTTGTTATGAACCCTGCAAACATGTCCCTGCGGGCCCATGCTGGCCTTTTGCAGGCACAGTGGGCTAGGGCCAGCCCACTCCAAACCTAAACAGGCCCAGTGCGGGCTTGCCCAGGTGAGGCCGACAGCTTTGTGCTCACCGCAGGCTCTCTGTGAGCAGCCTACACTATGGGACTGCCCACATTAATCCAATGATGGCCCAGTGTGGGCCAGACATGAGCCTGTTAATAAGAATTTTGTGGGCAGTTTTCTTCCTTACCACTAGGGGTGCTAGGGTGTTTTAGGTTTCCTTAAGTAAAGCCATGTGGTAGAGAGAGTTAGCAATAGCAAGCA
>NW_015634493.1:672852-673256 GCF_001515625.1 Sinocyclocheilus rhinocerous
TATTTGTATGCATTTTAGAAGGACTCTTTATTGGTGAGGTTACCACATCATGGTCCAGTTTGAATATGGATTTAAAGTTATTTTTGACATGAGACCATAGTCTGGACTATTTTTGACTGTTCCTGGTTAGGAAGAGTCTGGTGTTTGAGAGCTGTGGCGTATTTTCATTACAAGAGGTTGGATTATTCATTTGATATCAGTCAACTTCAGCTATGGACAGTGTTTGGACATTGATGTACTACAGATAAGACTTTCGCACACATCAACTTTCACATGACGAAATCTACAGTCTTACATTGCTTTGTTTGCGTTCTTTTTTTTACTTTTGTGTATTTACATTTTTGGCTATACAGTGGGTACGGAAAGTATTCAGACCCCCTTAAATTTTTCACTCTTTGTTATAT
>NW_015634493.1:673860-681471 GCF_001515625.1 Sinocyclocheilus rhinocerous
TTTTTGACTGTTCCTGGTTAGGAAGAGTCTGTTGTTTGAGAGCTGTGGTGTGTTTTCATTACGAGAGGTTGGATTATTAATTTGCTATCAGTCAACTTCAGCTACGGACAGTGTTTGGACATTGATGTACTACAGATAAGACTTTCGCACACATCAACTTTCACATGACGAAATCTACAGCCTTACATTGCTTTGTTTGCGTTCTTTTTTTTACTTTTGTGTATTTACATTTTTGGCTATATGTATAGCTGTATTAACCTGAACTTAATGTTTTCTGTTTTGTATTTAATACATTTATTTGAAATCCCTTTGACTACTGTACATTTTTGACAATACAGACATTAGTTATGTGGTGACTGCATCCATTTCAGATGTATAATAACTGTTTTTTCCTAAAGACTTAAGTTAGAGTAGCTGGAAAATATTTAAAGTGAAACAGATGTACTGTTGTAGATTAATAGTGCGGGCCCTGTGCGGGCATAGTGAGGGCTTCCTGGGGGCTAAGTGAGGGCTGCCCGTGCAGGGCCAGCGCTAAGGGGCCAACGTTTTGCCAATGAGCAAATTCTCAGGGACCCTGCGCTGGCAGCCTGCTGGGGGCCCTAAGGCTAGCCCTAAGTGGGCCCGTAAAGGGCCAGTGCAGGCTTGTTTGCAGGGAAGGCATCAGAGAGAGGCAGTGAAAGCTTTTGGAATGACCTGTATGAGACAAATGGTTGCTAGGGGTGAGAGACGGAGACCTTTACAGCTGACATGATGCATGGTGAATGTTTGAGGTTAAAATGCAAGATCTAAAACTGTGCATTCTGCTGCTTTCTGTTTGTTATTTGCTTTGAAGTTTTAGCCTTATGCATTCGGCTAAGCTAAGGGTCTCTTCAAAACCAAGCTGACTGCAGCCTGTATAGGCAGCATGCAAACAGAAATGAAACCTTACGAGTGATTGATTTTGAGTGTTCTACATGGGCAGCAATTCTGCATGGGAGACTCGACTCATAATTGGTTCCAAATAGTTTCACATTAGCATGTTGCTAGGCTAATGATGCATAAAAATGCACAGCGCACACAAATAGTGGGTAAAACTGTTTTGAATGACCAATACATTTTGTTAATTTGTAAAATGATTTTTGTAATGTCAGAATGTGTCCTAAAACCTGGAAATAAGTTACATTAGCATCTTTGCCATTTCAGTTCCATTGTTCCAAAGTCAATGGGATCTTTCATTGGGTTTTTGGTTAAATGCCTGAAATAAGGAATATGGCTGATACTAGCATATTTTCACATTTTATTCTAGGGCATAAAATACACCAGTAATACAGGACTCATTATTGTTTTTATGCTTTTATGTGTCTTGAAAAACAACATCACATCAAAAAAAAAAAACATCCACTTTATACTTGTACTCTTGCAAACCTTTCTAACTTAAACTTTCCAAATTGTACATTTTAAAAAAAGGTTGAAAGAGTTGTTGGAAGCTTAATTGTGGTGACCTTTAAGTCATGTGACCATGGAATAGTTTGTGTATACCCTACGTTTGGCTTTTTACTTCTTTACTTATATTTAGACTTCAAAATTCAGAAAAGTTTTTTGTGAAGATTATCTTGATGAAAGAAACATACAAGAAGCATTTTTGCTGGTCCACATTGTTCCAAAGTCAATGGGATTTTTAATTGGCACTAGCATATTTTTATGTTTTATTCCAAGACATAAAATACACCAGTAATACCGGACTCATGATTGATTGATTGTTTTGTTTTTTGTCTTGAAAATGGTTAAATGGGACTACAAAGGTTGCCGGGGACATTAAACATCATCACATCTAACAAACAACTCATCTGCTTTATACTTGCAAACTTTTCTAACTCAAACTTTCCAATTTGTACGTAAAAAAAAAAATGGTGGTGACGTTGAAGTCATGTGACCGTGGAGTAGTGTGTTTATAGCCTACATTTTGCCTTTTACTTCTGCCGCATTTTATTTAGGCGTTAAAATTGATAAAATGTTTTGTGACTATTATCTTGATGAATAAAACATACAAGAATCATAACTTTTTTTTTTCCAATAATCCAAAAAGCCAATGGACAAATCCTGTTGGCTTTTTGTTGAGGAAATCAGGGTGAAACTAACTTCTGGGTTTTCCTACAAAAAAATATGCAACCACTGCTTTTCATTATGGGAGTGACTTATCTGCAAAAAATACTTATAATGCAGTCTTATATGTGCTAAAGGAAAGTATTGTATAAGGCAACATTAAGCAATAAAATGTGTTTGTATGCAGCTTACCAAGTTCTAAGAGTCTAAAAGTGTCCTCCCTTCTACTATTGAGTTGTGGTGATTTATATATATGGTTTTTGTTTAACCACACAAAAACAATAGCTGATTATTCGAAGTAAATAAATAAATAACCCAGCAATGGCACAGCTTATAAGAAGAGATCCTAAGAATCCTTCTTGTGAGATTCTGCGATTCTTTATGCAACTGTCTCAGAATATCTTCCCACAAAAGGTGTCTTCAGAAAGAGGAAGAGTACAGGTAGTCTCATCCATGCTGTGGGTGACTGCCAAAATAACGTGTGAAGAGCATTCAGCAAATTGCAGCGAGGATCTGTAGCGACACCAGCTTCCAGACATGCCAGCCTATGAGTTACACATAGGTTTGTGTATACATTTCAAAATATTAGCATAGTATATTTACGAACAGACCGCATCTTTTATTAGATGCATTTGTCATAAAGAAAGATGAGAACTGTAATGCACCCAATGTGCATCCCGGTAATTTGTATCAATTTACAATTCCTGTCATGCTCATGCAGCCGAGAGAATAATACATTTTTATTTATTTGGGAAGCAGAACAGCCTCTTCATTATGAATGAGAATGTATTGTTACTGCTGAGACTGGACCTTGACTGAAGCCCCTTACCTGATCGTATCTACTCACCGAGACGATTCGTTGGCTTAACCATCAGACACGGTTCTGTAACTTCTGATTATATTCATTCAGAGCTGAGTAGCTGGTCAATTTGTATGGACCTTTTATCACATCACCAGCCCTTTTAAAGATCACCACCATGAAGGTGCTAACTAATAATCTTGAATAAATCTGACTCAGAAGTTATAAGGGGAAAAAAAAAGCATGCGTCATATTATTGTAAATAATCATTGTGTTATGAAATTGACTGAAAACGGCACATTTGTATTATTACATTAGCATCATAACAACAATCACTTTCAGATTTCAGGCAGTGATTTTTTTTATTATTTTTTTTTTTAAATTTTGTATGTATTTATTTTTTTTGCCATATCTGTCTCAAATCTATTTAACTACTATGCTACAGAAAAAAAGGTGTACAAACCTGACCTGAAACTATTGTGTCTTGAAAGCAGAGTATAATCTTTAAAAGTATTTTCATCATCCGGGACCCACAAATCTTGAGTAAACTGTAATACTGTCTGGAGCTGTGAGCAAATATACAAATTTTCTCCCATTCTTTCCTCATACAGTGAACTATGTAGTGATAGCAAATGAGTGAAAAAGTCAGCAACTCATTAAAATATAATGATAAACATGAGCAGAGAAAAATTTCCCAATCAGTGCTCTCTCAAAAAAAAAAAAAAAACCACTGAATAGAACACACAAACATTTTCATAAACAAAATCTGTAACTGTGACAGTTTAAATTTGTAAATTGTAAATGTGTAACTGTGAAAGACTGTTTAAAATACAATACCACTCAAAAGTTTAGGGTCGGTAATATTTTTATATATTTTTTAATAAATATATTTTAAAAGTTTATTATGCTCACCAAGGCTGCGTTTAAAAATAGTGTAAACACTAGTATTGTGAAATATTATTGTAATTCAAAAAAATTTTTCTTTTTAAAATGTATTTCATTCATATGATGGCAACGCTCGATTGTCAGCATCTTTCATTATAATATAAAAGTATTTACTGTCAATTTGGATCAATATAATGCATCCTTGCTGAAAATGGTATAATTTACTTTAAAAAAGACAGACAGACAGACAGACAGACAGATAGATAGATAGATAGATAGATAGATAGATCGATCTCTCAACGGTCCAGTTGTTTTTCTCAACAGAACATGACAATACTTCTCAGGTTTCCTTGATTTTAAAGTTTTCTGGACTCAAAACACCTTTTTGGTCATCTGAACTTCCAGTTCTGATATCAGTGCAGTTTTTATAAGTATCGATGTGCTGCACAGCACAGCCATAAACCATATAAATCACCTTTCTGCTTCTCACTTTCTCAAACTCTCAATGATGCTGCTTTTATTTACGTATAATGTGTAATAATTTCACATGCGGTGAGATAATTAAACCTACGGCATTGAAAACTCTGTGCTTCATAATCCATTTCATGAGTCATTTTATTTACGACAAACTCAGAGTCTCTGAGCGCTGGCTGCCTCTCCCTTCCATTTCAAACCTTGCCCTGCCAAAATGTCTCGTATCAAAGAAACAAAGGAATAAAATGTGACCTAATTGAGTCCCACGGCACATCAAACGCACATCAGAATCAATGAGCGAAGACGTGCAGCGCATCTGCCAAGAATCGCAAGCATTTCAACTCCGGAGACTCCTGTTGGCCTTAAGACGCAACCGAACCGAAGGCTTCCTTTGTGGAGGCAACAAGAACTCCCTCTTGCGAGCTAAACGCAGTGGCCCAAGGGCGAGAGTGTTTTGGGAGAGATGAGTTGAATGTTAAAAGCTGTGCTTAAACTCTTCCTTTAATTAATTCGGGGAATAATTATGAAAGCCCAGTGTGGGTTGGAGTATAGTGCCTGAGAGATTTAGGTTATCTGGGTGTAAACCCGCTAAAAACAAAATTAATTTTATATTTTACAACATCAGCCTATGATCCTTGGATTGGATAATGGGTTTCACTGTGAAGTAATATTGCAATCATTATTGTTGCCAAAACTAATCCCAGTTATAATATCCATGAAATTGATATATGCTATCAGATACAGCTTCTGAAGGCTTCTAAGATTTGTGCTCTCTGAAGTTGTGGAGATGCAACCAATACTGTCAGTCTTCGGTTCCAAATATCTAGTTTGTCATGGCGGCCAAAAGTGAGGCTCTTACCCCTTTTAGGCTGACATGTCTCCAAAACTTTGAAGATGAGTTCCTGTTTGTAATATTGCCCTGTCATATAAAAATGACAACACAATTTCACAAGCTCTCGTCATTGCAGCACTTCGGCATGGCCTGTGCTCGATATCTCTCCCCTGTAATTTTCTCATATAGCGGCACTTTAATCAGTCCTTTTTTTCTATATTTGGGAAAACTGATTGAAATACTGTTTTATACAATCACAATAAGCACATGAATGCACACGTACACAGACTTGTCGACCTATGCATTCTGATACTGATCTACCATTCTCTGTTCTTGAAGGATGTCACGCCTCAGCAGTGCATTGTGGGAGGCCAATCAGACCTGTGGCGCCAAGGTTACCAACCCCTGGCTTTGCTAATCTCCCCGAACAGATCCGTCTAAAGATCAGGTAAACAAAAAGCCTCAGATGCGTGACATTAATTTGGGAATTACACGGATCAGCAGGATTGCTCAAACCCACAGAGACAGGAACAGTGAGGAACTCAACAAAATTTAGGCAGTTTGAATATCGACCTTTGAATTTACACCTTGACAAAAGCTTTAATTCAAAATATCAACATTTTAAAATTCAACCGTTTCATTGGGCCTCCTGCTTTTGGATCTTGAAGGGATAGTTCACCCAAAAATGAAAATTCACTGATGTCCAATGTTGTTTTTAGACTTTCATTATAGTAAAAGTGTGAGTAAATGAAGACAGAATTTAAAATTTTGGGTGAATTATCCCTTTAACCATGGTGTCTTCGATGCATTTGCTCCGATAGATTGGCGATAGCTTTGTTCAGATCAAACAAAGTATACCAACCAACCATCAACTTAATGGACATATACATTAAGTGCATATGGGAGGATGTGCAAGAGACAAACTGGCCTTTTTGAAGTCAGCAATTTAAATAAAAGAGGGCAGGATAATGAACATCAAATTCTGCAAGAAACACAAATCAATACCTACCATTTGATTCTGAAAACCCACTAAAACAAAAGTTCATGTGTCATTAGGACACTTCACTTCTGGGGCAATAACGGTCAAACCAGCTCGGACTTTAGAAACAAGGAAGCATAATGCTTCAAAAGACAATTTAAAAATCAAAACATTGGTTGAAAGGAGCAGTAGGTCTAGTAAGTGCATCAAAACAACAGCAAGAGCAGGGGGAAAACACATCGTTATCTCACTGTTGGTCAAGCGCCAGAATTGCCAAAATGTTATAATCATTCACCCAAACACAACACATGAGTAAGCTTATATAATAAATGCAGTTTAATGGAACAAAGGATGTGCAGATTATATATCAAATAATCAGCACAGAAGGTACTGTAAACACAGAAATGGGTATCGTAATTTAAGTGTATAAACAATTAAAAAATGTAATTGGTCATACACTTAAATTACTATAATGATGAAGAATATTGTACTTTATTCAAATTAATAATAATAAATGAATAATAATAATGATAAATAAAACTGCAAACAGTGATTACCGGGTTTCAAGTTCTTCAAAACATTTCTTTTTTTTTAAAATCTGAATTATTCCAAACTTTTGACTAGTATGTATATATGTATGTATATGTGTATATATATACAGTATATATATACATACACGCACGCACGCACACACACACACGTCCAAATTTTGTCAAAAATTGTATTTTATTCATAGACCTACAAGTACCCACATAACTATTACAACAACTACCGTACTTACCATCAATAAGCAGTGAATTGGGAGTTTATTGTTTATTTAAAGCTCTTAGTTAATAGTGAATATGTGTTGTCTAATCTAAATTGTTACCAGTAATGTTAACAGCAGTAGTCTTTGAATAAAGTGAAGCTGCCACTGAAAATGTGTTCATCACTGCTTCCAGTTTGTTAATCAAGTCACTAACTAAAACTAAACTAAATGAGATCCTGCTCCTGTTAATACATCCACTGGCATATATTTGCAATTTTACTTGATTACATTCAAGGTACTTTTAGTGAAATTGCTGTTTGCTTGGTCTTTTATTATGTGCCCTGTTCTGTATGTTCTAATGGATTTGGATGTAATTTGAGATCTAGATAAGAGGACATGGATGTACTCCTGTCCCTCTGAAGTGCTGGGTCAATAGAGATTACAAGAGTGAAGCGAGTCAGTTATACTAAATGCCAGCCATTTACCATCTGTGAAGAACATCTCCTGCTTTAAAGGTCACTTAGGATCTTTAGACAGGTGTTCAATCTTGCTCCTGGACCTCTACGTTCCTGGGTTTATGTGTAATAGAATTACAAGCCCACCTAAATGACTACACAAAAATGTGCTTAGCTGTGTACGAAAAATGTTGCAGTATACAGAAGTAGGAAGGCATCAACACTGCAACTTGCCATTTCTTTGTAATTAATTGTGAAAACTGTTTTATGCCATTTTTTCATCAGTGAAGTCATGTCTGAATTCAATTAAATGTCTAAAGATCTAAATCAGTTGTTGTCAACTGGGGGGGGGGGGGG
>NW_015634493.1:681801-704652 GCF_001515625.1 Sinocyclocheilus rhinocerous
GGGGGGGCTGACTACAAATAAATAAAAAGAGTAAATACAAATAATAATTAATTCAAATTTTCTATTTTAAAGATGTTGTTTTAAGGACAAGCTCGGTTGAGAATCACCGTTCACTCAGTTAACTTTCTTTATTCTATTATTTTGTTGAAGAAACGTGTTTCCATATATAACAGTTTATTTAAAGGTGGCCACAAATGCTGCCCGTTAAGTCACTGACTTTCTGGCAGCTGGTTAACATCATTTTTATAAGGATCCAACAGACAGACCAACCTGGAACTGTGTAGAAGTTTGTGTCGGTCTAAGCTGGTCCTTTTAGCATGAACTGACACTTTAAACACATTTTACTTTGTTGGGTTTCTAAGCACTCAACCGGACGCTTAAGGATTCACAAGTACTTTGCAGAAAATTTCACAAGTGTTAATCATTTAGTGACGGACACAGAGGTTAAATCAACACACTAACAAATTAGTACTGATACTGTTGCCTGCAACGCTGGCCTTGATTCTAAAAACATATTCCACTTAAATTAAGTGGGAACAAAGACTGAGCGAGAGAGCGAGATCCTGAAGAGCGTCTGAAGTACCGTTCTCAGAGATGAGTGGAAAATTAAATCAAAGAGACTGTGATCAGAATACTTTCATGATGTAATACTTTGTAAGGTTGACATGTTGAGAAAACAAACATCCTCCATTTATGTGTACAAGTGTTGTAGTGCCTGTGTGCAAGATACTGGCAATACTGACACACTCTTTCAGATCATAACAAAGACATGCATACTTCTAACAGAGTGCCAGGTCATCATCGCTAACTTAAAAACTCCTTGAAATGGCTTGATTGGAACAGTTTTCCTTTTATAGACATTCGTTTATGTCTGCAGTGAATTATGATTTGCTACTTGCTAACCCTTGTAAAGAAGAAGTTCTTAATTGTATTGAATATGCACTTGAAAGTAATTCAGATCTTAAAAGTACATTTATAAAAAAAAAAGCTGTACTTGCAGATAATAAAATAAAATTCTAATACAAGGCCACTTAGGTGTACTTAAACATGTTTCTTGAGTTCACCTAAAAAATGATAGTCAAATTAAAAGTTTTACTTTCATTTTTAAATCATTGCGTTCTTTATAATATGTTGCCGTGCTTTAAACAACTACACTTATTTTGATATGTTGACCTACATGGATTCTAATTTTAACTGTAGTTTGATATTAAATATTACATTTAAATTTAATAAATTGCAAATTTCATTATTACAAATGTGGCTCCCACTTTATATTAAGTGGCCTTAACTACTATGTGCTTACATCAAAAAATAAGTACAATGTACTTATTGTGTTCATACTGTATTGCAAAACACTTTTGCTGCTATTGAGGTGGGATATGGGTAAGGTTAGGGACATGTTTGGTGGTATGGGTAGGTTTAAAGGGTTAGTTCACCCAAGAATGAAAATTAGACTGTGTTTTACTCACCCTCGAGGCATCCTAGGTGTACATGACTTTCTTCTTTCAGACAAATACAGTCGCAGTTATATTAAAAATTGTCCTGGCTATTCCAAGCTCTATCATTGCACTCAGCGGTTGTTGCAGTTGAACAGTCCACAAGTCGTCAAATAAAGCGCGTGCATCCAAAATAAAACGTGCCTCACACGGCTCCGGGGGGGTGAATAAAGGCCTCCTGTAGTGAATGCATGCGTTTTTGTAAATATCCATATTTCAAATGTAATAAACACTTTTCTCTCACTTCCGGTATCTGTCATACGCGGAAGCCGTTCTGGTGGATATATTTTAGTTTATTATAAATACTTACAGGTTTACAGTACAGTTTAAAAATATTCCAAAGACAATAGAAGTAATTAGGAAATTACATAAAAATATGAACTTTAGTCCCACTTATGTGGGTCAAAAAGTTCAGCAATTGCATTTAATATAAATGTATTACGTATAATACAAATTAATTTGATTGCTATTACCCTGCAATTAAGTGCCTGAAACATGACATTAAGTTTGCACAGTATATTCTTTTAAAGTAGGTTATTTATGTAATAAGCACTCTTTTTTTAAAGTATGCTAAAGTGTACTTCATTTTCACAAGGAAATGCTCAGATAATAGTGATAGGTAGTCTTTTTCAAATTTCTCAAATTTGTTCCTAAATTGACAACAAGATGAGTCATTAACATTTTCCGATTCTCTTGCTGTACAATTTAATGGTATATATCTGCTAAAAGCCATTTTTATCAACCTTTATACTGCATATAGCATATAGACTACACTAGCATATAGACGACCTTAAAGCTAATACATGTGGACAAAAATACACACATTTTGAATTAATGGGTCTTTAAGACTAAGGTAAGTCTAGTTTACAAATCACAATATGCTGTTTTATCATACTTAAGTTTTCAATGCTTAAAGTGGCACAATATTCCCTTTGATAAAGAAACATAATTTCTCTAGCAATGCCTTGTCTATGGAGCAGGACTTGCATTATTGGTAGGCAGATGCTGTATCTTCATAATCAATAGTCCTCAGTCTCTAGTCCTTGAAATCACTGCACTGCATAAACTTCTTGAAAAGCAACATTTAACTCCAGTAGTTTGCTGTATTGAAAGATTCCCAGCGACACATCAGAGCTCTTGGCTGGGTAATAATGCTCAGTATGTTAGACGTGAATATAAATCGATCTGGATGAAACTGGGGTAGATTAAAAAAAAAAATCAGGTATTAAGAATTAATTTCTCCAATTAGAACCAACATACTCATTTGACATGAAACTGGAGTGAGAATTCAGAGCTTGAAGACACTGTGAACAATGATTTTTCCATTTCCTCCACCCTAAATATTTGCCCATTTCACACCAAACTCGCTGATCTATAATAACAGTACCAGTGTATTTGATCCATCCAGATCCTGTTTTCTTTCTCTGTTTACAGGCCGGATAAGCACAATCCGTCCAATATTAGCAGACTCTCCAAACAGCTCCCTTCTCTCCATCTGTAAGGCCTATGAGATCCATAAATATGCCAACGTTCATTCTGATATGCTCATTATTTTCCTCCTGTAGGCAGCCTGATGGAGAAACGCTGACATGTGTCCTAAAACTTTTAATTTGAAGAAAAAAACTATTATTTAAACTGAACTCCCATGGAGGAGACTTTGTGAAAGTATTTACAGAATTTTAGTAATTAAAAAAGAAATGAATGACCCCGAGAAACAAACAATAGTTATTCAGTTAGGAAGACTGGTGTAATATAATTAAGCAACAACTTAATTTTACAGGAGTCACTTCACATAACGGCAATATTATGTTAAAATAGTATACTATTATAATATTTATATTTATGCATTTAGCAGACTCTTTTTGCAAAGAAACTTACAAAAGAGGAACAAAATATTAAATAAAACATTCTAACTGAATATTTCACTAACTAAATAAATAAATACATAAATAATTCTGGCATTATTTACTCCAATATCTATGGAAGCTTGTTTCTGCCACAGGATAAAAATAAATAAATAAATGAATAAAATAAAAATGAAACAGTAACTGCGAAATTATAACGTAATCTATAAACTCACAGTTCAAGGAAGAAAAAGTAAGAATTAAGAGCTACAAACCCACAATTCATACTTTTTTCAGAGTTTACATTTCACTATTCTTTTTTTTTCTGCCATAAAATAATAAAACAAAAAAAACAGGTAATTGCAACTTTTTACCTCATTTTTCTCACAGCTGATAGTTTATATCTCACAATTGCAAGTTTATAAACATTATTTATTTATCAACATTATTTAACTTATATTTACATATCAGAATTGTGATTTTTTTTTTCCCCCCCTTAAATTTCCAAGTTTACACTTCGCAATTCTCACAAATTTCTCAGTCAGTTTTGAGATAAAAGTTTCTGTTAACTTTTTTATTTTTATCCCATGGTGGAAACAGGCTTCTATACATATAATTCCACAAACTCCAAAAGGAGAATTTTCATGCAACCTTTTTCCATATGCCAGTTCGTAGTGGCCAAAAAAGACCAGAAGACAACATAAAAGCAGTTCATATGATGAATGCACATATTCTTATGAAATCATATTTGTGTGAGATAAAGGCCACAATTTTATTCACTGAAAATCTCCCCACTGCAGCTCTCAGTTCTCATTCTAAACATGCATGTCACATTTGATTATGATAAAGCTTTTGTGATGTGTATGCGGACATCTCCGTGACCATTAGCAAATATATTTAGCTTGACACATTAATGCCTCTTTGAGTCTACCTGACATGCATGCTGAAAAAGCCTCTTTCAAACAGTGACCAGGTGAAGCCTCAGACTGAAGTCTTGATTTCTCTAAAGGCCTAATTGACATCTCTGAAGACCTAATTACTTTGCATCAGCCTCACCGTTCAACCTGCCTTGAGCCGTACATTAGCATGCTTGACACAAACTCATGAACTCACACAGACCCATCAAGAAAGAACAAGGTTAGTGTACGTGCATGTTTCACAGAGCGTTTACATGCAGAACAGACAGGAAAACACTTAAAGCATGTTGGAGACGCATAACAAAGGCCATTTTATCCATATGCATATATTTTATCCACTGTTATCCATAAGAACCATTTTTGGTTCCCTAAAGAACCTTTCATTGAACTTCAGTCAACCTTTCCAAAAAAAAAAAAAGATCAATGTGAAGAACATCTTAAATAATCTAAAGATCCTTTTTCTACTATACGGAACCTTTTGTGCAATGAAAAGTTTCTATGGATGTTAAAGGTCCTTCAATGAACCATAGATGCCAATAAGAACCTTTATTTTTAAGTGTACAGCAACTACAACACAGAAAAAAGAACCTGGCCCTAAATAACACATCAAAATTAATAGTGCTTGGTCACTTTACATGTCAACAGACGGCCTCTTCTTGTGGGTGTTTCTTGGCCAGATTAAGTTGCGTTTAGTACGAGTCAGGATCTGGGAAGCCTATAAATACAGCCTCTAATGCACATAAAACAACTTTATGTGGGCGTGTGATGTTTGCGGTGGCAGGTGCTATTTAGACACTGGCTGTGATATAGAATCATTTACATAAATGTCAAGCACATTGTACACATTGTCATTTTCTCCCAAATAGTGTGGGTGTATTTTGACTTTCTGACTTTGAAACAATTATACACAACGCCTGTGAAAAAGTGTGATTCCACCTCTTCTGTTTACTAAATACAGACTTTTCAATGTGGCAAAACTGACAGTTTCATAAGTCAGTGTTTGGGTTTGACTTGATTTAGCCGGAAAGACAGAATACTATAATAATAATGATAATAATAATACACTCTGAAATCTTTATATTATATACAGAAGCCTCTTATGCTCACCAAGGTTGCAATTATTTGATAAAAAATACAGTAAAAGCAGTAATATTTTGAAATATTATTACAATTTAAAATAACTGTTCACCTTTTTAATATATTTTAAATTTTAATTTATTCCTGTAATGCAAAGCTGAATTTTCAGCAGCCATTACTCCAGTCTTCAGTGCCACATTGAAGACTGGAGTAATTTTTACATGTTTACTAAATACAGACTTTTCAATGTGGCAAAACTGACAGTTTCATAAGTCAATGTTTGGGTTTGACTTGATTTAGCCGGAAAGACAGAATACTATAACAAAGTAAGTTACTCAATATTAGCATGTTGTTTACTGAATAATTGTTCTATATATTGTGTTGTTTGTCTGAATGCTTTAAGATGGAATCATATGTATCCTATATAAAGTACAGTGTATTTGTACAGTGTATTTGCAACAACAGCACAATTGTGAGTGTGATATTGCTTAAATGTAGGGTCTATTAGACAGCAAAAACACACTGATCAAACACTATTCTCAAAGTTTTTTTGTAAAAACAATTGTAGAATTAACTGGATAGAAAATCTGTTTTCTTTTAGAAGCTCTCTATGGGGAATCATCTTCACACATTTTCAGCCAGAGATGCTTCTGATATGAAGTACATAAGAAGTAGCGGAGTGAAGAAGAGCAGAGAGATGAGCAGTTTGAGGAGGAGAGAGTGTGATAATTTACAGTACAGTACAGAGAGAAATCGACAGAGAGACTGTTGGAAAATGAGGTCTAATAATATGTATTAAGAGACAGGATGGAGAGAGAGGTCAAGATACAGTGAGAGAGAGTTTGTGTAGCACTGGGGTAAATGTGGGAGTATTCAAGAGCTACGAGAGAAACAGACTTCATGGTGAGAGTACAGGAGTGCCAGGATTCATTAAAAATGAAGCAGGAACTTTCTGCTGCGGGCCTCTGTGGAATCTAAGAGAGGCAGCAGTGGAATCAAGGGATGAGAGAAGACAGACAATGACTCTGTTCCAACACCTAGTCAGCTGCTTACCTAGACAGTATTTTAAGGCGTCATAAGCATGGCCATATTTTATATAAACACTATTGTTCAAAAGTTTTTGGGGCAGGTAAGATCAGGGGCGGCATTTCCGTATAGCAGAGTATGGCAGTCGCCATACCCTAGGCTCTCCGCCATACCCCAGTTGTTTGTTGCCATACCCTAGGCCTAGGCGATCGTCCCCCGCGACCCCAGAACACGATTTTAACTCTGTGACCTCCCCCCAGAACCTCAGGGCGTAAATCTTTTGTGACATTTACTGTCACTTTTGATTTATTTTATTCATCCCTGCTGGATAAAAATATTACAACAGTATGGACCCCAAACTTTTGAAAAGTACTATATTATGAAAAAGATGCATTGGGATCAGCATTTATAGACATTCTAAACTCTGGGGTCAGGACCTACTCATTGTCGTAATCATACTTTAGATTTAATACTATCACATGGAATTTATGTCAATGGCATTGAAATTCTGCAGCAGAGCAATGATATCTCAGATCATTATCTAGTCTCGTGTAAACTCCATATAGCTAAAGCTGCAAACCCAACTCATTGTTACAAATATGGTAAAACCATCACTTCTACCACAAAAGACTGCTTTGTAAATAATCTTCCTGATTTGTTTCAATTCCTCAGCATATCCAATAGTTTAGAAAAACTTGATGTTGTAACAGAAACTATGGACTCTCTCTTTTCTAGCACTTTAGACATGGTCGCTCCTTTACACTTAAAGAAGATTAAGGAAAACTGTCCAGGCACTGCGGTGTCGGCCTCTTGAATTAGGCCGTGGATTTGGGGAACAGCGGTCATTTTGTACGCACTCCATTCCAAGCTTCATTTCAATATTTGATTTTGTTTATTAAACGCAATTGCTTTGTTTCAAAAGCATGTCTAAATGCAGTTCTTATTTCCAACAAACGAAAAAACAAGCCAAAATAACGAAGTGGTCAAAAAACTGTGAGCTACCACCATTCCCGATATCCAAACATGATCTATTCCAACTTCCTATTCACCGCCCCTATATGGTGATGCATATGTCACTAAAACCTGACAGGTGGACAATACTCAAACAAAAAAAATATTAAATACAAATTTAAATGTACACATAATACACATAATAATAATAATAATAATAATAATAATAATAATAAACAAATGTAAATCATCACAAGTAAACGGCTGCAACACATGCCCAAAAGAGAGCAGCCCGGAAAATGGCACACAGCTGGAAGAAAAAAATAAATAAAAATTTCGTATTGCATGGAGGGAAAGTATTTCTTCCTACAGTAAAGCATTAAAAACTGCTAGATCTGCTTACTTTTCGTCTCTTTTACAAGAAAACAAACACAACCCCAGGTATGTATTCAACACAGTGGCAAAATTAATAAAAAAATAAGCATCAACAGACACAGACATTTCCCAACAGCACAGCAGTAATGACTTTGTCATTACTATTCTTTACTTCCAAAATCGATACTATAAGAGATACAATGTGACCCTGTCTGTGAAATCCAGGCTAAAGTCTCAACATCTAATTATGAGATAGCAAGAATCAAAGTTTGATTTCAACCATTGATTTCACTATGATTTCAATCTTTGACATGGCCTTACTCAGTCAATATTAAAGATATAAAGGTTATATTTTCACAGAATGTTCTACATCTTTATGAAGGATGATTTTGTGTAGAAAACAGTAAATCACAAAAACAATTACTTTAGTTGGGTTTTCACAGACAGGGTCACAAATGATAACAATGCAGCCGTCAGCTACAGTATCACAGCACTATAGATTCCCTGAGGAACAATTCCACTCATTTTCTGCTGTATAGGAGAGGGATAATTGTATAAACGTGTTAAATCATCTAAATCATGTTAAATCATTTTTGGGAGGGGAGGGGAGGTGGCGGGGGGGGGTGATCTTTTCCAGCGCTCTCTGCTCATGAGAAAAGTTGCTGTTTCCAAACCCGATTTCCAGAACATCCCTTTGACTAAACGTTTTAATTTTGGTCCTGGCCTTACAAACCTTATTCAATCATTCTAGCTTCATCTAATTACTGAAGTAACTGCCTCAGGTGTGTTCAGTTGGGGTCGAAACAAAAGTGTTTTGTCAGAGCCACTAGGCTAATAGGCATTAGGGTTTCTCTGCTCACATTTGCTAGTGGCTGCCTTCTGGAGAGCACGACGGGTGAAGTTTAGGGGATGTCTGTTTGTTTGAGTTAGACTGTCATATTAATGGTTGGAATAGGAAGCTTTAGTCACTCTAATGCAGAGACACAGCCATTGTTATAGATGATGGAGAAGAGGTAGAACAGATGCATATGCATTTCCATTTGAAAAGAGCCCAGAGAGGGTCTGAATAAAACCATGACACTGGTGTTAAATAGTTGCATCAATTCAGGACATTATGTAGCGACATTTCATTAATCTCCTCTCATTTGTCTTCTTAAGAGTACCGCTGTATCAAGGAGATTTTAGCACATTTCCATTTCATATATCGGAAAGCTCAGCTGTGATACAGTCCTGTCTTTTGTCCCAGCCTGAAAAGTCTGTACCAGGAAAGCTTGGTGAAATTTACCTCTAAAAACAAGAAAAAGGCTTTGGCAGGCTTTGCAATTCAATGTCACGTTACCTTCGCTTCAGAGCAAATTTTACAATCTCTTTCACAATAACAAATTATTCAAATCTGTCCTCTTTCAACCTCCTGCTATCACTGTCTCTCGATTCCTCTCTCTCTCTCTCTGTCTTTTATAGGATTTCATGTGATGCTGGCAGCAGTCCTGAGCAGAAAACAGATCAGCTTCAAGCAAGTGTCAGCCTGTCGAATGGCTTTTCACTCAGAAAGGATCCTTATCCATTCCAGAAATGCAATATATCTCAAATCAGTGGAAAAAAAACACTCGCCTGCGGTTCTCATCTAGACTTCTGTGAGTGTAGGAGTGTCCGTCAAGCACAGTCAAACCATAATCTAGATCTGAAGGTGAATAGAAGGAACTGAGATAGATACGTATGACTTCCTCTGTCTTAATTACCTGTCATTTACATGCAGGCTGACAGGCGGCCATATACTGTGGTTTCTGAGGGAATATTTTTAGTTCTTTAGCAATTTGTTGCGTACACGCTGGGATTATAACCGTAAACATGAAATGAAAAATTACCCCATTTACAGTCTTAATTAATCCTAAACAGAAACTGAAAAAAGAAAGAAAAAAAATCTATTCATTAGAGGTAAGATATAAATATTTTCAACTCACCTTTGACAGTACTTGGCAAAAGGGTGCTAATAAAATTCTAGGTTTAAATATACTTCCTTTATTCTTAATACACCTTTTCAAAAGTTATTCACAGAAGACAGTGCAATTTAATAAGTAAATACTTATTTTAAAAAAAATTCTTAATAATAATACATTTTAATAATTCTTGAGAAATGATTATTTCAAGGCCCTATAGTCAGTGGCATTGAACAAATCAGTTAAGTGAATGATTCACTGAATCACTCCCTTAACTGAATGAATCATTATCCAAAGAATCGGTTGAAGCTTTTCTGTTCAAAAGTTTGGGGTCAGTTAGATTTTTCATTTCTTTTTAAGAAATTAATACTTTTATTCAGCAAGAATGCATTAAATTGATCAAAAGTAAAGACAGTTGGCAGTAAAGACATTCATATTGATACAAAATATTTCAGTCAAATAAATGCTTTTTAAACTTTATATTCATCAAAAATGGTTTCCACAAAAGTATTAAGCAGCACAACTGTTTTCAACATTGATAATAATAATAATAATAACAATAATAAAAGTATTGAGCAGCAAATCAGCACATTAGAATGATTTCTGAAGGATCATGTGACAGTGAAGACTGAAGTAATGATGCTGACTAGAATAAATTACATTTTGAAACATAAAAATACAAAACAGTCATTTTAAATTGTAATAATATTTTACAATATTTCTACTGTATTTTTGATCAACTAAATGCCGCCTTGGTGAGCATAAGAGACACAAAAACATTAATAAATCTAACCAACCTCAAACTTTAGAAACGATAGTGTATATTTATTTATTTTTTTAATGTATACATTTTTCCCCATCTAACATGCTGTTTCACTACATCAGATAGATAATTAAAGTGGGCTAAAAACATTTCTTGTTGACTTTAATTACTGCTTTCTAAAAGAGAGATAGCATAATTAAGCATGATAGTGCATCCCTACTTTGATTCATTCACTCCAAAAAGCTCTGGTCGCTGCTTACTAAAATACATCCAATCCACACTTTCTTTTGATGCCTCCTGCTTTTCTTCCACTAGTGATACTTTGATGTTATTTACCCAATGCTTTGTAGAGAATGCAGTGACACAGAATAAGTTCTCCTCTCTAGGAAACAACACTCCATTGTATGAATAATGACATGAAAAATGAGCCGGAGATGCCTGAACTCTCTGCAATGAAAGCTCACAGCACATCTTCAATATATGGAGTGCAATCTGTGCACAGAGCCCCTAGTGCCTGCTAATTTCCCCACACTCAGACCTCAGCTAGTAATCAGCTTTCCATCTAAACAAACAATGGCGTGATAAAGATGTTTGTTTCGGCGTAATTAAAATGTTATAACCAATCAGATTTAGGAGCACAGGAGGCTTGTTCCCACATGTGGCGACAGATTTTCCATTAAAAGGACCACATTTCTGTCGACTGCATCAAAGAAAAACAAATAAATAAAAATACAATTTTACAATATGATTAATTATTTACCTGAAGTCTACAGAATAATGCTATGTTGCAGGAACAAGGCAATATCAGTTAGAAACTTACTTGACGGAAGATGGAAGTATCTACATTTCTTATAAAGGAAGGTGTAGGAAAGAAGTATTAATTTTACATACACACAATGCTTTTCTTAATAGAATAGTTAATCTAACTTAAAAGTCTGTTATCATTTAGTCTCTGCATGGGGTTTCAAACCTGTATAACTTTCTTGCTTCCATGATGGGACACAATGAAATATGCACTGTGACATTTTTTTTCATGAAAATTAAGCACTTTCCCCCCTAAATTCACATTATTGTATTGCACAAAGGATAATTTCAAATGTTAAGTGTTATTGAAAGTTTTTAGTTGTACTGTCTTTTATTTATTTATTTACACTTATCCTTGCATCACAATAATCATAATTTGTTGCCATAAAAACAACATCACATGGACAAAATATTATTTATAAAAAATAAAAAAACTGTTTTTATGTTATTATTTATTCTTCATATGACCTGAATTTTTTATTTTTTTTATATTCTCCAAAATATAATAATTACCAAGTCTTCTGAAGCCATATTATAGCTTTGAGTGAGAATCAGACCAAATGTTCCTTTTGTGTTCCACAGAAGAAAGAACTAAATAAATGGTTTGAGTAAATCATGTCAGTATTACCCTTTTTTTTAGGTAAACTATCCCTTTAAGAACAGCTTGATCACACTGTATCTGCCTCTGAGACTGTATTGTGTATTCTTACATGAGTTCTCACTCTTCATCTTACATAATGCAGCAACATTTGATACAAAATGTATTTTACTTGAGTTTACTTGAGGGCTGTATGCCAATTATGTACTCACATACTGTAGGTTGATCACAGATTTACATGTTTCAGTGTGGTGAAGTCAGTCCATGACTATGTTTGAAATGGAATACTAGTGTACTACTAGTATTGCATTCTAAAATAGCATGTGAAACATACTACTATCTTAAACACTGACACGTGTCCGAAATCAAATAATGTATAGTAGGTACAACATTTGGTTTGAAACTTGCTTTGTGACTGTTTCAAAATTATGTTCTGTAAGAATTCTTATAGTATGAATGAAATTCGGATCTATGTCATGATGTCACAGTCATGTGACCAAGCAGCATTAGTTGCGTTGCTTCACTGCAATTCACAAATCCTCTCTCGAGGCCTCATGGGACAGTAAACTGTCCATCAGATTTGCACTTCTGAATCTTGTCGGATGTACTGTAGTAAACCATCTGGGTATACTTTTAGCATACTGTTTTATGAATACTATGAATTCAGACATACTACTTAGTTCACTTACTGATTTTTACCTATATAGTATTAAAGTAGGCATATTTGGACATAGGGTAATCATTTTAAACAGTTGTATGGTATATTGTAGTCACATGACTTTAATAGTCAGTATTGTCCAATTGCATTATTTCTTAAATATATCATATATACATATTCCAATTTTGAGCCAAATTGATCAAATAATGACTAAAAAAGTATTCATTCACCAGATGGAAGGTGAATTCAGGTGCACTGCATTGTGGGATTCAACAAAGTGTACTCTGCATTGTATTGTAGTACGGCAGTGTGTCTTTCCAAACATATCCCATGTCTTTATTGCATGAAACTTAAATTCAAGGTAATCTCATTCAGCAGCAACCTTCAGATTTAAAAATTTTCGCTGGTTCTTCTACCAAGCACATCTGCTGTGCCACATGAGCCCCCTAAGCTTTCATTTCATGGCACATTTCCACAGCCTAATGCTAACACTAACCCGCTCTAAAATCCTGAGCGTTTTGTCTGAATTATAGCATCTGTGCTAAATCAACCCAGTACTGGCAGTGATTCAAAAGGAAGATTCTGCAATATTCAACAATATAATGCAACAGTGGCCCTATTATATGCAACAGTAAGCCCTAAAGCCCAGTCCAGCCTGACCTTAAACCAGCCATTAAATTATTCAAACTCCATCACGGACCGATGGCTGGCTCTGTGGCTCTCGTGACATAGTCATCCATCTGCGGTCGGGCTAACGGAGGGGCTATCAGACCCAGGTTTGATTGAGAAATTCAGGAGCGTGCCCATGTGGCAGAGGGAATGATCTCGGCCTAGAAAAATGGATGAAACGAGCTGGTGGGTTTGGCTGGAGGCCGTACAGTACTTTGAGTTGCAACATTAAAGAAATGGTTCACTCGAATTATATTCTGTTTGGGAAGATTTTAAAAAAATGACGAGCTACATTTTGGCCTGTTCTTCACACAAAGCTATTGAATGACTTCTGAAGACTTGGAATATAGTGCATGAGTCATCTGGCTACTTTCATGAAGCTTTTATGGAGTTGGCCCTTTTTGGAGCTTGACAGCTGCGGCCGCTGTGAAAAGAGCTGCATGGAGATTCTTCCACAGAAAAAGAAAATAACAGCATAAGAGGTTGGGATGACATGAGGGTGAGTAAATAATGACAGAATGTTCATTTCTAGCAGTTTTTAAAAAAGCACTTATCGGAGTTGTGATTTGTAAAGATTCATATACTTTAATATAGTATATGAAGCAGCAGTCAGTACTGAGTCAGTCACTGAATTCAAATTCATTCAAAACCACTGATTCATTCAGGAATGAAACAATTAAGTAGGCTCGTTTGAGATGAGAACTGATCACTGGTGATCACCGCAAGATGCATGCCAGTTAGAAATGTGTCCGAGGACAGTCCGCCTTGCTCTGACGTCATGCTGACGAATGGCAAAAATCTCTCGCGACAGCGAGTCGGCTGTGCAGTCGAGCGCAGTTGCTCTCCCCCAGCTGCGCTAACCAAAAGCACGATGGGAAATGACTAGCTGACGACACAGATTAATGCTCATTGGTTCAAACAGCCATGATGTTGCGTTAAATTCTAAAATGTTTTATTTTATATCTGATATCACGTGATTATGTGTTTAAACTATGCATGGATATTCCCAAACACTATGACAGTGCAATCTCTGTGTGAGATATATGTGATTGTTGTCATATTTCTGAAAAATACTAAAATACGTGTTTGTAAAGTAAAAATGGATGATAAATACGTCTTTCGAATGGAATTAAATAGCAAGTATTTTGAGTGTCTTGTTCATCATATTTGTTTTCATATAAAGGCAACAGAACTGAAATTATATCAGCAACACAGCGCATGAGTGTGCATAACGTGATATCCGCCTTTGATCTCGTAGGTGTGTGTTCTACTTAGAGAGCTCAGAACTGCCCGTCTTGACTGCACTTATTTCACTCCTCCCCTCACTGCAGCCGCCTACTCTAGCCAAAATTTCAGGCGAGGCTAGCTGCATCTCAGACGAGCCTAATGACTCTCTGTATGACTCGATGTGTTGTTCACTGACTCAAAAAATTCGTTCAAAAACATAGATTCATTCAGAAAATGGACGTTACTGTTGAATACAAACGAGTGAATATATAAAAAATATAAGTGAATATACACATATATCCAGACATCAGCAATCAGTAAGATTTTTTTAAAGAAATTAATACTTGTTCAGACATTATATCAAAAGTTACAGTAAATACATTGATAATGTTAAATATATATAGCACTGTGTTCAAAATTATTTATTTATTTATTTATTTAGCACAAAATCAGCATATCAGAATGATTTCTGAAGAATCTTGAGACACTGAAGACTGGTGTAATGATGCTGAAAATTTAGCTTTGCGTCACAGTAGCAAACTAATAACATTTCACATTTACTGTTTTTACTGTATTTTTGATCAAATAAATATATTTTAAAAAATAATTCTTACCTCAAACTTAGAACGGTACTCTGTATATAACCAGGTATTCTCAAAAATGTGCCCTAACCACATGAATCATAAAATCCACAAGCTATTCAATCCAGCACAGACATCAATGAGTCGGCATGCTAGCATTAGCTCCTTTCAAAGCAAAAGGTCAGTTGAGGTTGTTTCCCACCACATGAACGCAGATTTGTAGATGACCTTTTCATAAATCACCTGGGACGGCGTTTCTGCACCGTGACCCAACACGCTCTTTTCACGCACTCCAGCGTATGCCATGCATGACTTATCAGTGAAAAGCCTCTTTGTTTGGCTGTGATTTTCCTCATGTCTCTCTATCGTTCTTCCATTCACACTTAACTGTGGAAAAAATGAGCTCTTCCCAGCACAGGTCTAAATACAGCTGTCGCTTCAGAGAATAGCAGAGCTGTCATTCACCTGGCCAACTAAAGAAGCACTCACAGCGAGCAGATACAAATCAGGACATCCTGTCTGATAGAGAGCTGGGGGTTGGCATGGGTTCAGAAGCAGATTTACATTGTGCTGTTTGTCAGAGCCCACAAAAGCATATCTCTTCAGAACAACACCAGTCTTTTCTGGCTCTGCATATACAGGTGCATCTCAATAAATTAGAATGTCGTGGAAAAGTTCATTTATTTCAGTAATTCAACTCAAATTGTGAAACTCGTGTATTAAATAAATTCAATGCACACAGACTGAAGAAGTTTAAGTCTTTGGTTCTTTTAATTGTGATGATTTTGGCTCACATTTAACAAAAACCCACCAACTCACTATCTCAACAAATTAGAATACTCCATAAGACCAATAAAAAAAAACATTTTTAATGAATTGTTGGCCTTCTGGAAAGTATGCTCATTTACTGTACATGTACTCAATAACTTGGTAGGGTCTCCTTCTGCTTTAATTACTGCCTCAATTCGGCGTAGCATGGAGGTGATCAGTTTGTGGCACTACTGAGGTGGTATGTTTTCCACGACATTCTAATTTATTGAGATGCACCTGTAGACCTTTGTAGAACAGAGCAATCGGATGCATAACACACAAAGATTTGTAATACAGCTTGTTTCTGTGCATACCGCTGAATATCCGTTTATGAGGGCTGCAGGACTTCACCAGCACTTCAGAGACTTACAATAGGCTTACCAGAAATGCTGTGATAAATTTGGTATCAAAACAGAATCCGGTGGGAGCACTATCTCAGCACTTTGTGTTTGACTGCCCCGTGAATTAAACATCAGACGGACATTGGCATATCACCGCCGGCTGCTCCATTCACAAGAGTGAGTAGAAATAGCTTCTAAAAACAGACAAAATAAAAAACAGCAAACTGACTCTTGGGACCAAACTACATATGAATGAGTGTTGCTTTTCACAGAGAAGAGCATAAAAAGGATTTGATGGACACTGCTTGCTTTCAACCTCTGTCAGGAAAAGGACCTTAGTAGATAGAAACACAAAGCAGTTAGATATTGCATAAAACTGAATTGCATTTCAAATCTGGCCTATAATACATGCATATTGCAACATATTATGGAAGTATTTTTGTACTGACTTTAATGCGTTATAATTTGTACATTAAAAATTACTGTATTCAAGTAAAATGTATTTACTACTGTTTAAAACTTTGGGGTTAGTATGATTTTTTATTTATTTTTTGGTGAAAGAAATTAGTATTTTATTCATCGATGATGCATTAAATTGATCACAAGTAACAATAAAGACATTTATAATGTTAGAAAAGATTTCTATGTCAAATAAATGCTATTATTTTGACTTTCTTAACTTTCTATTCATCAACAAATCCTAAAAAACAGTATCATGGTTTCCACAAAAAAAATATTAAGCAGCACAACTGCTTTCAATATTGATAATATTTAATTGATAATAATTATTTAAAGATGCAGTACATTAATCAAAAGTGACAGTAAAGACATTTATAATGTTACAAAAGATTTCTATTTCAAACAAATTCTGTTATTTTGAACTTTCTCAAAGAATCCTGAAAAAATGGTTTCCACAAAAAGAATAAGCTGCACAAATATGTGCAGCATTGATAATAATAAGAAATGTTTCTTAATGCAAATCAGCATATTACAATGATTTCTGAAGGATCGTGTGACACATAAGACTGGAGTCATGACTGCTTTGCAATCAAATGAATCATTCAAATTTAAAATATAAACATAACTGTTCTTTTAAATTTTAATATTATTTTAAAAAAAATACTATATTTTTTCTGTATTTTAATCAAATAAATGCAGCCTTGGAAAGGATAAGTGTCTTCTTTCAAAAACATTTAAAAAATATTGAAGAATTTGCACACTACGATCACAATATGATGCATTTCATTGCTGTTTCATCTCCAAATAATGTCTTATTCTCATTTTTCACATCATGCAATGCATCTGTGTGTAAAGTTTCAGTGTATAAAGAGACAAATACTTAATAAGCACAATACAAATGGCACCTTCTTCTCCCAAATCATTACCTACTTGGGTAAACAGCTGCCATAATACTGCAAGCATACTGCAGTTTGTTCCCAGTAATACAATATCAAAAGAAACCAGCCAGCGGGGACAGACTACAATGCTGAAAGAAATGTGTGCTGCTTTACTAACTTCCACCAGTTTGATAAGTGACATGTCAGATTTTAGAAGCTTGAGCGCACAAAATGATTCAACAGGCAAGTGTTTCTGATTGGCTAAAAAGCGTGGGCTGCTCCCCTGACTCTTCTTTTAGCTGTTAACAAAGTCTGGTTCTGTCACAGAGACAGGTGTGATTTCTCGGGACACCTATTTCAGTGATATCTGTCAGCTGTAAGGACATTTTATGTGTAGTATTGCAAAAAAGTCTCTTACAGCCAGCGGTAAGAATGACCCAGAATGACACTCATAACTTGAATGTCATTGAGTCGCTCAGCCATCATTTCAATCACCACCGGATTTCAAAAGTCTTTAACTAGTCAAGTTTGGTTCTTATTTAACAAACCAGCACCAACCTGCATAAATAAGCATGGAAATTCAAGATGGCCTTATCCACAGAGAAATCATCGCCACACCAAGCGTCCTGTCTGTCATAATCAGCGCACCCAAGCTACTTATCAAGTACACTGAAACAAATATTAAAATATAAAAATGATGACATATTCCATAATTAAAATTAATATAATTAGTCTGCATTCAGATCCCCAGTTAATTGCACAGAACTAGGGTGAGGGTTGAAGCTAATGAGGTGAGTAAAATCCAGCTTGATTTAAATGGCAGTAATCTGATTAAAGATGAGTTTTTTTTTTTAACTATTCATACTCTGGTTGCATGAGATTTCATATTGACCATCAGCACAGACTCCTAGTGAGAACACAAGCTTCCAAAGCCATGTGTGTCAGTTCATTCTAGAGTATGGCAGTCATGTACAGTAATACATTATTCAACACTTCAGCGTCCTTCTACTTAATCACAGTAGTGTTTTATGGTGCTTTATTTGAATAAAATGAGTTATTGTTGCACAAATCTACACATTATGTAAAGATAAAGGTCCGTTCCTGAATATGACATTACTCTGCTATTGACTCCATTTCTGTGTCTGCTTGTTTTTATTCATGATTCTGCCTTTAGAATATATATGAGCACAGAATATAGCTGGGTATAAACCAAAAAAACTTGATACAACAAATGAAAATGCTGCTGCTGTTTTGGAAATATTTTTTTCCTGTTTTTACACATTATATTAGCACCTTAAACTGTGTAATGTGAAATTTATCACATTAACTAAGTTATTAGAGTTACTTTTTAATAACGTATTACATTATCTCTCTCTCTCTCTGTGCCACGTCCAAAGTCTGGACCCACCTCGGCTTTTATACCATTGATGGGACAAACAAAATCAACAAAGAGTATGTGATATGGAAGAATTGCATTACTTGCATGTGCTTTATAGCCTTGCTGGTTAAACATTTAATTCGCATGTCTTTTTCGGAGCGCATACACCTGAAGCGCGCGCACACTGAAAAGCCTGTCAAACAGCGCCTGATTACTGGACTGAGTTATCTTTCGCCTGTGATTGCACTAATTAGGGATGTAACGATTAACCGCGAGCCGGTTGAAAATCGATTCAAATATGTGACGATTCAAATCGGTTGAGATGCTAAACAAATCGCGATTCATTTAGGGGTAGGAGTTTATTCATATGCATGTCTGAGGGGAACTTACTGTCTTTAGAAAAGTTTAGATGGTATTTTTTCTATTCATCTTGCCTCTGTATAATGCATATTAAAGTTCATAAGTGCAGTGCTCCTTTGTTTACAGTGGAAAACAAGGAAACAGTTTAAGTGCCACCTGTTGGCAGAGAGTGAATCTGCGTCTCGTTCAGCTCGTGTGATGTTTGTCATGAAGATATTTTATGTATAGTTTCACAAAACTGAAGTCAGTCCATTCTGTTTTTGCTTCAAATTTCGAAATTATAAAATGTAATTTAATTTAATAAAATACATTTTATTTTATTTTAATAAAAAACTGCTGATGTTGCATGTATGCAGCATCTTTGTTTGGATCATGATTAAAATGCAGTGGTTGCCTCTAATTTTAAAAGGAAAGAAAGAGCACAGACAAAGCCTTAGTTTGTTTATATGAAGAGATTTATTTTATTTGTGTTACTTATGTATTTGTGAAAGTAAACAGTTGAGAGAAAAACGGATGCATGCCTGTATTTTAGATGCGTGTCTTAAAGTGACAGCAGACTAATTGTAGTAAACATGCTGCCTTGCCCGCCAGCATTTTTTTTTTAAGTTGCCAGCCACTGCCAGCGATTTTGAGGATTTTCACTAAAATTGTATGGCCTCCAGTATATTTTGCTGTATGAATATTTGAATATGCAATACACCAAAATAAAGATCAGAGCCTCTACTTTTAAACAAAAAAATAAGTTTTTTATTCTAGCCCAAAAATGAAAATTCTGTCATTAATTACTCACCCTCGTGTTGTAAAGTTACAATGCTACGAGAATACTTTTTTTGCGCAAAGAAAACAAAAATAATGACTTTAGCGTTTAGCTTTAGCGTTTAGCTTTAGCGCCGCCACACGCACGCGTCATGATACTGTCGTGAATGCGAGTCGACAAGTGACGCAGTAGAGACGAAAATGCAGAATAAAGTCGTTATTTTTGCCTGTATTAATTTCTTTCTTGTGCTGAATGCAAAATAATATATTTTGGGTAACCAAACAGTTGCTGGTCCCCATTAACTTTGCTAGACGTGGAAAAAAATACTATGTAAGTCACTGGTGACCTGCAACTGTTTGGTTACCAAAATTCTTCAAAATAACTTTTATGTTCAACAGAAGAAAGAAACTCATTCAGGTTTAAAACAACTTGATGGTGAGTAAATAATGACAGAATTTTTATTTTTGCTGAATTTTCAGCAGTTTGGACTTGAATGAAGAGAGAGAACCTGCACATAACCTTTTCACGTGCATTCTGTTTTCATAGTTAGACAGATATCGTGATGTATCATTATAGGATTGTCTAGCAGTATATCAGTTATGGCAGAATTGCTGTATCGTGATATTATAGGTATCGTGAGCCATGCATCATGTGTTGTATCGTATCGTGAGGTACCCTGTGACTCCCACCCCTAATATATATATATATATATATATATATATATATTACTCATTGATTGCTCTTTCAGGGGACTTTCTCTCAGATGTTTCTCCTAAAATCCCTTATGTGGAAGAAAAAAAACTAATTAGAAATGTTTCATATTGAAATCTTTGACATTTGATTGCGTGCTATAATGAGATCTCTTGTAAACTAAAGAAGAAAAATCAGGAGACCCAATCAGGAAACCCATAGCTGTCTAGGACAAACAATTGAGCTGTTAAACAAATATCATTCTTGGTTTTACTTTCCTATGGGCCATGACGCAGTGTGCTCAATACTCTCCTTGAAACAGACGTGAGTATATTCCGCTGAGGAACCCGAGTGAAAAGCTAAACAGAGGGCAGAGATTAGGACATCACCCACAGAGATTAGACCCTCATCTACTCTGACAACCAATCAGAAGCACAGCTTGAAGACTTGAGATTTTTTCCTCTACCTTTTGATGATAAAAATTTGAAAGGGAATTTTAATGTGGAAGATTACAAAGGGACAGATACAGAGGAAAGGAGTGACCCTCTTCAAAAGTCTTAAAGAAGAGTTCAGAACTCTTTCAGCCATCCAGGAGCCACTGGTAATAGCTTTCTTTTCTCTGTCCAAACAATAAGATACTGGTGGAGTTCACTCATTTTAGAAATTGTAGGGGCATCTATCCAAATAAGATATGACCCCGCATTGAAACAGGGAGACAGTATGAATGGAGAAATGACAAGAGTTTTATTTGGCGGCTCAGAGAAGCGAGGAACTTGACAGGCTAAATTGGTTTCGGTGTTGGTGAGTAATTCTAGGTGCTATGGGAAACTGGTTTGCAGACAGTAAATCTGTAAAGTCTCCAACCGTTCAACATAACAATGTGAGAATCAATGTCCCAGTGATCTACAGGAGGGCTTTCTCGAATTGTCATTTAAGCAATACAATATTCCTACAGAGAAAATGGTAATTATCGGCTCTGTTGGAAGACAATCAGGCTCTGTGTTTAGAAAATAACATAACATCTACCATGATGACCAATAGATTCAAACTCCTAAAGGCCTAAATGACCAAAATCGAATACCATGGTATGAGTCATTTATAAAAATGCAATAAAATTAAATGACTAAAAATAATAAAAAAGAAATGTTATGTCCATATAGTTATTTTGCTTAGATTTTCTTTGAAATTTGATTTGAATATGGTTTAAATATTGAATAACCAAGTAAGAATACCTCATTTTTGTATAATCCAGTAAATTTAAACTTCAGAAATGAACGTTACTTCATCTCATTTAATTATGTGGGATGCAAAAATAAAGTAGGCATTATCAAAAAGTAAACGTACATTTTCTGCCGAGAAAAAAAAAATGTATTAGACATTGATTGATCTTTCATATCTCAGGGGACTTATAAATATAAACATTATATGAAAAAATTTAACTTAAAAGGAAATTGCAAATATTGCTTTGGCAACTACGATAAGTTTAAATAAAATAAGTTGAAGTACTAAATTGCTAAAACGAAATAAAAAAATAGAAAAAAAATAGATAAAAAATAATAGAAATAGAAAAATAAACAGAAAAATAAAATAATAATAATAATAATAAAGAAAAAATTCAAAGGCACATAACAAAATTACCCCCCCAAAATTGACTAGTTTTATGACAAAATAGTTATTTTTGCTTGAAAATTAAATTATATTTAAAAATATATATATTTAATTATTAAATAACCATGCAGGAATGCCTGTTTCTTTGGAAAATCCACTAAATTAAAACTTCACACATGAAAGGACCCACCTTTACTTCATCTCATTTGATTATGCAAACCAGAGGATATATCCAATGATTCATATTCATGGCATTAGTGCAAAAACAGCTTTGTAACAATTTCAAAACTGCTAAACAGACATTATATTTATTGATATGAAGACTATCACATAATCACACTATCACAGTACTGAGAGTTATAGTAACTAGTCTTTTCGCAGTACAGGCACTGCACTGGAATAAGAATTGGACCTGCAGGCACGAGAGTGAAACGAGAGTGGCGCTGCGGTGAGTTCGGCTACCTCTGACACAAATGTGCAGTTGCTCAGAAACAAATGACAGGTAATGTAGCTGTGCACGTGTGTGATGCCAAAATACCAAAATGAGACTGAGCAACACATCTGTGATTCACAGTGAAAAACTGACTGGCACACATTCGCAGCCTGGTGATGAGTGATGCTCACGCTTTCAATAATCTGTTGTTAAG
>NW_015634493.1:704682-705480 GCF_001515625.1 Sinocyclocheilus rhinocerous
AGCCTGGTGATGAGTGATGCTCCCGCTTTCAATAATCTGTTGTTAAGAAAAAAAAAAAAAAAAACATCAAACGCATACACTCCTCTGCACCCTTACCATTCATATTCAGAGATGTCATAGGCAGACTGGGATAAAAAATATCTCAGATATACTAACAATATATAATTTGATAGACAACAGTATACTGGCGCACTGCAGTATATTAGAATGAAAATCATGGCAATGTCACATTATTCTTCAATAAAAAAAATAAAATCAATCAATACACGGTTTTCCCTTGCTTCACTGTCAATGACAAACAAATGTCTTATTATTATTAATAATAATAATAACAACATTTTCATTATTATTGTTTTTTTTGTATTACTGAGAACGACAGTATATATATATATATATATATATACAGAGTTTCCAAGGGGGCAAAACGCTCATCTAAATGTACTACCAAATTCATAGCGAGTGTCCTCAGAGTCATTAGTGAATCTCTCTTAGTCCAGCCTGAGTGCGTAATATTAATGAAAGCTGTGCTAGAGACCTTTCCACTTTAATCATCCTCATCTCTCTCGCTCTTTATCACTTTCCGGTGACCTTTTCAATCAATTAAAGCTTTAAGGCTGACCTGATCAGTGTGAACAAGAGTAGTACAAGCTGTCCACAAGTCCATGAGCTGGGAGAGCTGGGAGAGCTGAGAGCTGCGGCCAGTGAAATCACTGTCTGAGCGGAAGCCTTTACATTTACATATATATATATATATACATTTAAATTTAGTCATTTAGCAGACACTTTTATCCAAAGAGA
>NW_015634493.1:705546-716591 GCF_001515625.1 Sinocyclocheilus rhinocerous
ATTTATTTTATTTTTTTTATATAGGATTAGAATAGAGAGTGCTAGAGTTAGAGGGTCAAAAAAAAAAAAGACGGAAGAGATGTGTTTTTAGCTGATTCTTGAAGATTCTGCTCGGATTGAGTTGGGCAGATCATTCCACCAGGAGGGAACATTTAATATAAAAGTCTGTGAAAGTGATTTTGTGCCTCTTTGAAATGGCACAATAAAGCGAAGTTCACTTGCAGAACACAAGCTTCTAGAGGGCACATAACTCTGAAGTAATGAATTTAGGTAAATGGGTGCAGAGCCAGTGGTGGTTTTGTAGGCAAACATTAATGCCTTGAATTTAATGCGAGCAGCTACTGGTAGCCAGTGCAAATTGATGAACAGAGGTGTGACGTGCATTCTTTTTGGCTCATTAAAAATGTATCTTGCTGCCGCGTTCTGGATTAATTTTTTTTAATAATTTTTTTAATTTATGCATTTAGCAGACGCTTTTATCCAAAGCGACTTACAGTGCATTCAGGCTATACATTTTTTTACCAGTATGTGTGTTCCCTGGGAATCGAACCCACACTTGCGCTACTAACAGGAATAATTGTAAAGGTTTGATAGAACTGGCTGGAAGACCTGCCAAGAGAGCATTGCAATACAGAACAAGATCTCAGCCTGGACAGCCTGAAGCAACTTTACGAGATACATATACCATTCAAAAGTTTGGGGTCACTAGATTTTCTTTTAATGTTTTTGAAAGAAGACTCTCAGTAATAATGTCAACTATTATAACAATTTAAAATAACTGTTTTAATATATTTTAAAATGTAAATTATTCCTGTGATAGTAAAGCTGAATTTTCAGCATCATTACTCCAGTGTCACGTGATCCTCCAGAAATCTTTATAGTATGCTGATTTGCTGTTCAAAAAACTATTTTAATAACATTTGCACTGCTCAAAAATTGATTTACTGACACTTGTGACTTGTTGAATTAATGCTTCTGGCTGAATAAAAGCATAAATTGCATTTAAACAAAATTAAATAAGTCCATGTCACACTTCAAGATGCTTTGCTTCTTTGTATTAATAGAATGTTCTTTAGATTATTAAACTTCACACTAAAAAATAGATTATTATTTCTTCACACTAAATAAATAAATAAATAAACTCCACTGAAATGTGTTTTGGGGAACCAAAAAACTTTCTTCAACAGATTCACTGCATATAACAACATAACATAACATAGCATAACATAATAATTACACACATTTTGTCAGAATGCTGTCGTTATGGTATCTAACCAGCTTGACCCTCTGGACTGACCTACTACTGTTCTGAGATAAGTTTGTAATTAGGAAAATTAGCAGGACTTCTCAAGAGACAGAGAGAGAAAGAAAGATAGAAAGAGAGAGAGAGTACACTCCTCCCCTCTATCTCTGTTGTTCACAATAAAGATTTATCAGTGAAGGTGTTTATCAAAGTTTTCAGAAAACTCCAAATTAATCTCTAAATTGTTATCTCTATGCCCAAGCAGTGAAGACACTTCTTATGTAAATCATGACCTACTAATTCTGCTGTTATCAGACATAATGTAATTTGCATAATTGTCCCCTCATTCAGCAGCCCAGCTTGTTTAAATTTCGACCTTTGGCTTTTGGTGGGCCACACCTTGTATAAGTCATGAAAACTCCATGAGTGGCATTTGCATAACACACACTCAAAACTCCATCCACGTTTCTGAGTCGGACACAGGATTACAGGATCATTCAAAAGTTAAGATTTTTAATGTGTTAAAAGAAGTCTCTTAGGCTCATCAAGACTGCTTCAAGAATCCAGTAAAATCAGTAATATTGTGAAATATTATTTCAATTTAAAATAAATCTTTTCAATTTCAATATATTTTAAAATGTCATTTATTCCTGTTATGCAAAGCTGAATTTTCAGCATCATTACTCTGGTCTTCAGTGTCACATGATCCTTCAGAAATCATTTGAATATGCTGATTTGCTGCTCAAGAAACATGTATTATTATAATCAATGTTGAAAACAGTTGTGCTGCTAATATTTTTGTGGAAATTTTTTTTTTTTTTAGAATATTTGATATATATATATATTGAAATTTCAAAAGAACAGCATTTGTTTGAATCAGAAATCATTATAAAACGGTAACTTTTGATCAATTTAATGAAGCCTTAATTAATAAAAGTATTAATTTTGTAAAAAAAAATCCCACTGACTCCAAAACTTTGGAACAGCAATGTATAAAGTTATATTCTACTCATTATAATAATGTGATTTCAACTATAAATATATATATATATATATATATATATATATATATATGGTGTAATGTGCTGTAAACATGTCTCAGATATTTGAGTTTTGTTTCTTTTCATTTTTATCACTGCAGAAAACAGAAAAAAGAAGTAATGTGCACCCACAGAGTATAGTATCCTCACTCACAAGAGTACTGAGCATGTCAATCTTTAAGTAGCGAGAAAAATACATCTTTATGTTTAAGCCAAAAACAACTTCTCCCACATCAGTACGAGGCAGACATCATGAGCTTTGGGAATTTGGCAGACAACATATTAGTTCAACTTATTGTGCAACATCTCGATATAAATAGACAAAAACCCTCTGACACAAACACAGAAATAGTTCTGTCTCCATTTACTCGACTTCATGCTGATACTGTTATCCTGCTCAAAAACTTTTCACACTGTGATATAGGATTTTGGTCACACAATACTTTTCCTCTATTATTTAGTTGCAGGGGAAAAAATGGTTTGGCAACAATGGCATCACATTCAGGGCATCGGTTGAAAGCCTAATCTCTCAGCACAGATGTGTAGGACTCCTATAATTCAAGCATTTGAAGCGAGCTCAAAGACGCCTCCATTGGCATTAAAAGATTCACCACAGTGCTGGCACTAACAGAGGACACGGTAAACCCAAATAAGAGACCAAACTCAACTCGTGCACATTGATATAATGTCAACATCTGCTTTCAAAAACATGCATCCATTACGACTGGCAGAGTTCAGCATCAAAAAACTCCCCATTGGCTCTGTTTCAAAACCTAGTGAACTGCCTACGTAGGCAGCATCTAAAGGCATTATAGACACGTTCCTGTCATGTAGGTTGTTCCAAAAGGTAGGCATACGGTGGCCGAAAAGTGCAAAGCAAATCACAATTCTGAAAACAAAATAACAAATTACAAAAGCAAATGCAAGTCTAAAAAACATAATAACAATTCAGAAAACCCTATTTACACTATGTTAAAATAGCAGGTTTTCTACTATCAAGTATACTACTTGTTGCAAATAGTGGCAATTATCTGCACTTCAGTATTGTAGTACATTATAAAACAGTATGCAATAATAACATATTGAGTGTAAATTATAATTAAAATTTTTATTATTAAATGGATGCCACCTTATTGGTACAATAAAGCCCTCCCTACACCTACCCTAACCCTACCCGATACTTTATTTTCAACTTTTTGATTATTTCCTTAATTTTTATTGAAAATAAATGCCTTTACGATGTGATACGAGATTTGAAAAGGGAGAAAAAAAAAGTTTGGCAAAAGTTGGGATCGAACCCGGGTCGATCGCGTCAAAAAGCCAACAACAAGCGCTTAACCATCTGCGCCACTGGAGCTGATGGTTTACAGCCACTAAATAGACTAAATTTTTTCTGTATACTTCCTGTATACGTTGATTGACAGATGTCTCGTCCAGTCAGTGGTGAGTAATCCCAAACCAATGGCGCTGTCTCAAACTATACCTACCTCTTCCGGTTTGTCTGATTTGTCTTTGTGTTTTCTGACTTGTTATAATGTTTTCTGAATTGTTGTTGTGCTTTCTGAATTGTTCTTTTGTTTTTTAGACTTGCATTTGCATTTGTAATTTGTTTTCAGAATTGTGATTTGCTTTGCACTTCTCGGCCACCGTATAGGCAGCATAATTATTCTAAAATACCTTCTATTTGGCTTTCAAAGGTAGTATCGCATAAAAAGCATGCACCGTGCTTGCCATCTAGGATGAAAAAATAATGCATTTTAGTTGACAAAGCGAGAGAAATTGTTTGATGTATATATACTTATAATTTATACTAAAAAGTATTAATAAAATTAACCTCAAAATAATTAAAAATAGACTGTTTACAGTATATTTGAATGTGCTGTGTATTTTTATGCATCACACTGTTAGAATAGTAACATGTTAACAACAAATACATTTTTACATATATATATATATATATATATATATATGAGATACGATTTCCATTTTCAGCTGCCTATGTAGACTGTAGACAGCAAGACATCTGCAATGTGGCAGAATCGTGGCTCAAATATATGGATTTAAAATGAATGCTAAACTTAAATTCATTACAAATGTGTAACATAAAAAAATTATATTTTATACATTTATAAATATTTTATAGGAGTATATGCTTTTTACATGTACATACTATATTACCAGTCATAGACATTCTAAAATATCAAAATATATATATACTGTATATATATATATATATATATGTTAGTATATAATTTTTTATGATATTTAATAGTTCACACAAAAAAAATGTCAATTAAAAAAATATAATTTATGCTGATAACTGTGCCACTTCAATACTGTATTGAGATTTGATTATAATATAAATTATCACTGTGCAATGGTATTTCAGGATTAATGAATAAGACTTGTTTCATTTTGTATCTTACATAAATCCTTAAACCTTGCATCCAGAGAGAGCTACAGACCTCCATTATCTTCCCTCACACAAACTGTATGACAATCATTCCTGCCTTAAGTATTAGATCGCATTCAGAATGAATTACAGCGTCATTAAAGTTCAAATGCAGTGGGCTGATGCTGCCAGACACCAAGAGTGATCCAGTTACCACAGCATCAGACAAACATGCATATACATCATTAGAGCTAAATTAAAAGCCCTTTGGGGTTTGCTGGCCTGTTTGCTTTAATGTTGCTTTTGAGGCCTGGCTAAAAGGAAGTAATTCCAGGGGAGGATTCCTGTCATCCATACAGGCCATGCTGACAACCACGGCCGCATTTCCTATTGATTCACAGCAGATAATTCATCCCTCACACCCACATTCAAGACCAGAGCGGAAAAATACATACATTTGCTCATAAAATATATAGACCTGCACTCAGACTCATGTACACACTCCTATTGACACACACGCATGGTTTTTCACCTCAGGCAATCTACCCGCAAGAGGGACTGAACAAGTTCACTGAACAACAAAGGAAGGAAACAGTTAATCAATATGCATGAAGGCAGAGATAGTGAGAAAAAGAAAGACAGGAAAATAAAAAGGATAGGCTCTGTCTGTTTCACCAAACGAACGGCCGTACTTGCATTCAGTTCAGTCATTATGCACTGACCGTTGATTTAAACCTCCACTTCAGCAAAGTGAAACTCTTACTTCTTTAAGAGAAATGGCACCGACACAGTAAGAACAATACCAAAAGAAACTCAGTAAGAAGATGGGTGCTCAAGCAGCAACATTTCTTGTAATTGCTTAGGGAAGTCCAAATCGACAACCATAAAACCCTAACATTTCCTCTAAAACTCTGCATCAAAGTACCGGACGCAAACACACTAACTCATTTTTACCAGAATGCACTGTAAATGCACTGTCTAAAATGAAGGAAAAAGACAACGTGCAGACTATTTCTGACAAGCCAGGACTAAAAAACTGTGACATTTGCATAACCAAAAGCATTTGCAATTACAATTCACCAATTAGGACATCAGAAGCTTTGTGAGAAAGCAGGCCCTCATTATGAACCCAAGAATCATACCAAGTGTGTCAGACAAAACAACACAAAGCTGGTTGGTTTAAACCTGAGCCAGAAGAAAAAAAAAAAAAAGCTGAAGCAATGATGAGGAGAGAGGTTTACTGGTAAGGTCAAGACAGTCTAGCGCACACCAAACCAAGGATGTAATGTTTGGTTTTTACGCAAAATCATTAGTACATGAATCAAAAACAAACAAATAATAATAATACAAATAAAATCCTTAGACAAGTTATTAAAAATAGGTTCTCACGATCCATTCGTGATTTTTTTTTTTTGTAGGCTTCATCGTTATGTCAGTAGGTTGCAAAAAGTGATTGAATCATTAACTCGTTCAAACACACTGATTCAATTCAGGTACAAAACATGTAACTGTCCTTACAAGTACATCATTGAATTATTCACTCACCTGAGTCATTCAACAATGCTGAACAACGCTCAGAAATTAAACAACTGCCTATCTTTAAGAATGAGTCACTGAATCATTAACTCAGTGATTCATTCAGTACAAAAAATAAGTTACTATTAGTGAGTCATTGAATCATTCATGCATCTGATTCATTCATACACGCTCATTCAATCAGGAACTAAACATTCATTCATTCATATGATTTGTTCAACAACACTGATTGATTCAGGTTGACTATACACGTGTTTTGGGACATACTTCCAGTGACTCATTGAATCATTCACTCATTAGATTCACTCAACAGCATTAATTTATTCAGTAACACCACAACTGTGCATTGTGAGATGCTTAATGTTTCACTTGAAAATATTTTCTGTGGAGGAGCAAAAATACACAAAGCAACTTCTAATACTGTGTCTAAAATATAAGTCACTCAATATTAAAGGGATAGTCCATTCAAAAATGAAACACATTCTGTCATTGTTTATGCCCCCACCTCGCCCTCTTGTCGTTCAAAACCTGTATGCATTTTGTTTCTTTTGCGAAATGCTGGGAATCAAACAGTTTCGGTTTGCATTGACTTGCATTAAGTACAATAAAAGTCAATGGGAACCAAACTGTTTGATTACCAACATTCTTCAAAATATCTTCTTTTTTGTTCCACAGATTAAGGAAAATCATATAGATTTGGAGCAACATGGGGAGTAAATAATGACAGAATTTTCATTTTTGGGGGAACTATCCCTTTAACATCTTGAACTGTTGTATAAAAGCTATAACACATTCACGATCGTCCTTGCATGATCTACAAACCATTGTGACACAGTTATATCACACCACGTTACAGGAAAAACTTCACCATTTCAAAAACAGCTGCGTTGCTGTCACTGCAAAATGTAATTAAGTTAAAGGGTCTTAGTTCCCTTTTAGTCAGTCACGTTCCACGTTACGTCAGTAACTGACGAATTGGGATCCCAATTCATCAGTCACTGACGTAACGTCTCCGTTCCCTCCTTCAGGGAATGAGGGTTACATACGTAACCGAGACGTTACTTTAGTTAGTTACTCCCCAAAACCACAGCTAGAATCCTTTGGGACAGAGGCGGGATTAGCACAAGCATTTTCCGTTGTAGTCCTACCTGCGTGAGGTGCTGTCAGAAAGGGAAGCTTGATGGGTGAGAATGAGAGCAGGTGGAGAGGGTGAGCAGAAGAGACAGATGGTCCCTGTGTCACGTCAGATTCCATCGCCATCATGGCTGCTGCTGCCAGAGCGATCCGTTTAGAACTTCCTACTCGCTTAATGGCCACGGGACAACCTGAAAAGAGAAATAAAGTTTGATAAAAGAAGTGAATTACTTTGCTTTGTCGAATAATACCTTGCAAATAACAGTATTTTTGGTTGGCAATTTTCTAACAAAGTATGTGCTCCGAAATATTTATTGTGATGGCTGAACTTGAACAAGGATGGGGAAATGGTCCCAGTAAATTCAGTAATGTGAGTCTGTGTCGATTTTTATTCCATCAAGCTGTCTATTTAAAGTCACCATTAAATCAAAATTTATTTTTTTAATAGAATATTGCAGTTTATGATTTATCTGTGCACACGATTTTTTTTTTTTATTCATGTGTCTTCATAAACTTTAATGAAATGATACTAAAACATAATCATGTGAGAGTGCAGCAATTACCAAACAGTCAGTTCCCAATGGACAAAATCAAGTGCCGCCGTACATCTTTTCTCGTTCAAGAGACAGTTTTACAGTATGCATCATAATAGGGAAGATGATCATAACCAGTGGTGTAGTGCAGGGTATACGCAGCTGTATGGCATATACCCACTACTTTATCAGTCGGCATTGCGTATACCCACGTCTAAATCCCCTACGATGCGCTTCATCCTGTAGTGTCTTGCATTAGCCAAATCAAGACAGTCCAGTACATGAGTAGCTAATCTAATTGCATGTGAACAAATGCAAATATTCCCTAAAAACACTCAGGACTGAGGCGTAAACACGTTCATGCAGGCTATGTTTCATTCATACTGGAAGCTGGAGGGCGCATGTAACTGTCGTAGGCTAGTAAGAGCTAGGACGCTAGGGGCCGTGGCCTTTAGCCTCCTTGTTAGAGCGCCCGCCTCCCACGCCGGAGACTGCGATTCAAATCCCGCTCGGAGCGTGGCGAAGTAGAACCGGTTACATTTGGTGCCGTGACCCGGATGGGAGTGAGGTTTAGGGGGGTGAGTGTAACTGTCGTAGGCTAGTAAGAGCTGTGCGTGTAAACCTCACTCCCCTGATCTCAAGAGGCGCTCTAGCGACTGATGCTAGGGGCCGTGGCCTTTAGCCTCCTTGTTAGAACGCCGGAGACCGCGGTTTGAATCCCGCTCGGAGCGAGGCGAAGTAGAACCGGTTACACACAAGTCCAAAACAGACTCATAGAAGTAATAACTTCTACCAGGAAATTCCTAATATGTATAAAGGAATTATATTTATTATATTCATTATATTTGATTATTATTATATTTGACATTTCTGTGTCAGGGCTCAGAATTGCCATTTCCCCATCACTGTATGTCATGGGAGAAACAGTCAGTCACACATAGGAGTAGAGCTGTACAGTTCTGGATAAATTGAGAATGACAGTTTTTTTTGTTTGTTTCAAATAGAGATCATGATTCTCCCACGATTGTATACAGTCAGCTAAACAAAATAGCATGTATTTATTTAATTTTATTTGAATTATGTATTGCAAAATCTGCACCTCTTCTGTGGCTAATATTAATTTCATAATGATCTTGTTCCATGAAGTCAAGCAGCAGAAGTTAAGTGACAGTGTGCAAATACTACTGGCTCATTTTGGGGTGAACTAAATATGCAAGACTAGTTTTACATGTCACTGTTTATAACAAAGGGCATTCATAAGGGCCGCTTAAAAAAATTGGGGGCATAAATTGAGTATACCCACTTCCTACCCGGTCTCATGGCAAATACGTACCTGGGGGCACATTTTTGCAAGACGCGAAATACGTACCAATAAGTACATATCACTGCAGTTTCCAAAAAAATGAACACTAGAGGCAGTAAAACTCCGACACCTTTTAAATTATTTTCACACAGAGTATGATTTACAGAGTTTCGATTAATAAAGCATAATTTTCGCGCAATTACTTGAAGAGTATTATGTTGTGACTTCAAAACATTTTTAATATGCTGGGAGATTTGAAAACCGATGCTTTTGATTGTTAGCACCGCACATATCCAGCTTATTAATTTTAATATTAATTCATTTAAAATCAGCATATTAATGGGTTTTCATAGACGATAGGTTTGTTCGGTAGGTCACGGAGTACGGAGACGTACTTGAGAGGTGAGGAGCTCCGGTTCGAACACTTCTCAAGGCACCACTACACCACTGATCATAACTTCAGTTTAACGCTGAATTTAAATGCACAATGTTTTAGAGATGTTAATGTTATGTATTATTGAAGTGACTTTAATCATTTTAATCACTTTAATCACCATCTATAATCTGCCTAAAACATAACATGTTACTATAAGAAAGTAAATAGGGATCAAGCTCTACAGTGTTCCATATGTAGAATTAAAAAAGAAAAAAGAAAATAAAGAGTCATATAAATAGAGATTGTTATAATTCTATGATGTACATCAGTGGTGACTGTATGTGTATTCTTCCCACCGGATGTTGTGTGCAGGTCTGTCTTTGCTCTGGGGTTTAATTGGCTGCCAGATATTTTCATGGGCTTTTGCCTTTGTGTTTCATCAAAGTGTTGAAATCCTTATCAAATCTGAACACACAATCCCTCACACACACTAATATCTACTATATGTGAGTGCATGGAAAACTCCATAACTGCACGTTGACGCATTAGAAGAGATGTGGTTTGTAACGTTGAATGTTGAATGTTTATAATTATAATTTTTCTACTTCAATATTTCACAGTAATTCAATTTGTTACTTGGAGTTTGCAAAATCATTTGTGAAATTTGCTAGTAATTATCTTATATGTTTTGCAGTAGCCTAACCAAATATATTGTATAGTACATAATTTGACACAATTTTGGGTCAAATATGGACAAACCCAGCTGTTGGGTTCAATTTTTTAATGACATTTTTAACCCAAAAGTTGAGTTAGTCCATATTTGACCCATAGTTGGGTTGAAACAACCCAGCATTTTTTAGAGTGTAATAGTCAATTGTTTTGGACTGACAGTTGTTTCCATTTGCAAAGCATCATGGGATGAGTAGTATACTCAAGTATACTTACTTACTCACGTATACTTATACTTACGCAAGTCATTTACTCAAGTATACTTAAAGTGTAGGATTTACTTTTAAACCATTTTTCACTCAGAAATTGTTAGTGAATTTCACAAATAATCACAAATAAATGGCAAGTAACATTGAATTAAGCATGACATTTTTGGAGTATTACAATGGTTGTCAAAACCATGATGATGATCCATTATTAGTCACCTGGGTGAGCTTACACACATGTGCTCGTCTCATCTCCACCATTTTCAGCGCCTGCCTCCTCCCCTGAGTGAGGGAAATGCTATTTAACGAAACCTTGAAGAGATCTTTGGAATGAGCAGGCGGGGTGTTTCTTCCACGCTGAGCAGCTGAAACACTTTATCTAATGGTACTGAGTGGGCGGATCAGAGCCAACCAGAGCAGTTAGCATGCACATGTACCACACTAGAAATCAGGCCACCGGGGAATATATCATATGGAACGGCTCCAGCACGTCGACTCTCCCATACTGCGAGAACACTTTAGAAGGCGGAAAAACAACAGAGGGTTGGGTTGG
>NW_015634493.1:716661-717386 GCF_001515625.1 Sinocyclocheilus rhinocerous
TTAAACATCCACCGGGGGCTTCTCTTGAAAGCCAGCCCAGCATGCCATGTGACTTAAACAGAGGTAAATCCTCAAAAATAACATGGTGTTCAGAAAAAGCACTCATGATATATATATATATATATATATATGTATATATATATATATATAAATCATCTTTCTTTATTTTGGTGCTGGGTGCTGCCTCTTGACAGGTTTAACAAAGAGGGAGAAACACTATAAATACTGCGGTGACCAAAGGCTGCAGGACTGAGGCCATTTTTTTCCAGTCTCCAGGGGAGCAATTATTGCTTTGCTCCTTTAAGTGTCCTCAAACCTGCCTAAAATAAGTCCTTACAATTTATTCTTTCACAAGTTATGTTTGAACCTGTGTTAATTTCGTCAACGAAGACGACGACGACAAAATATTCGTTAACGAGCATTTTTTCTGTGACTAAGACGAGACGTTGACGAGCTAAAACTAATATCTGATGATAAAAACTATGACGAAATTTATGCCGCGTCTTCGTTAACAAGACGAGACGGGACTATAATGTTATTTGAGGACTACCGGACATTCAAAATACATCCTATAGGCTACTGTCTTGTCCTTCAAAATGTGCGTCGCTGTCATTGGATTGCAATCGGATAAGGGAGGAATTGCATATCTAGTCTCAGTATGGCAGCCGATAGGCTACCAAAATGCGAACTAGCGATCTGAAACAATGGCCTCAGCACCTGAAGGG
>NW_015634493.1:717556-717884 GCF_001515625.1 Sinocyclocheilus rhinocerous
GCAGTCCAAATGTCTATCGTGTAGAGTATCTCACGTAAATACAGTCGGTTATGGATAAAGTGAACAAAGTGAACGGGGTGAAAACTGAACGTGTGTCAGTATTACATGCATTCCGTCTTAAAGGGACAGCATTCCCAGCATTCCTCCTATCCGTGTCATTAATGTTAACCAACAAAAGATGTTAAACAAATATGTTAAGTAAACCTACTGAATCTGAAAAACGAGTTTAATTTGTATCTCTTTTGTATTTGTCTTGTTGTCTTATTCTGCTTCTTTTTCAAAAATTATAAATTATATATATTATATATGAACAACTATAATTTTTATA
>NW_015634493.1:719932-736100 GCF_001515625.1 Sinocyclocheilus rhinocerous
TGAAACAGTCTCTTTAAAGGGATAGTTCACCCAAAAAAAAAAATTTTCATAATTTATTCAAGTTTTTCCAAATTCAATCCTTGATTCAAATTTCTCATAAGCTTAATTGATTTTTGTCTAAAGAGAGAGAATAATTAATGACTATTTTTGTTTGAAGACTACATATAAAATAGCTACCAAAATGAATGTTGGTAACTGCAGTTTGACTAAAAGTAATGACTAAAAGACAAAAAAGCAATGACTTTTCGTTGACTAAGACTATGAAAGACTCAAATGACTAAAATGTGACTAAGACTATTAAGCATTTTCGTCTCAAGATAAAGACTAAGACTAAATCAAAAATGCCTGTCAAAATTAACACTGGTTTGAACCACAGCCAATGATTGTTTTGACATCTCCCTATCATAATATACAGTATATATTTAGTGATCCTTCAAGCTACAGTACGAGTTGTCCCAGAAATGTGAACGTTTTTTTTTTTTTTTTTGCTATATGAATGCCGCATTAAATTTAAAATGGAAACTTTTTGCCTTGTTTTCAAATTTTATTATATTATATATAAAAAATATGAGCCTTTATATTCCAGACACTTCAACAGAGGTAATATACTATAATATTTAAATAATATTTATATATATCATATAACTTATTAATTAGAATATTTATAAAATATGATAATCTAAAGAAAAATGTGAGAAAAATGTGATTACATATTTATAGCCAGTTTTACACTTTACATTACAACTTTCCTTCAGTCACTGCAACAACAATTTGGCCACTAAAGTTTTAATAAATGTATAAAGTTAAGGTACGTGTTTAGATAAAGACAGCAGTGTCAGTAAAGGGCATGCAAAAAGACAATAAAAAGATGAGTATGAAAAATATTGATTAATAGGACACTTAAAATGCTAATGAAATGAGAAAAAAATCATTTCCACTATAACATGGTGGAAACTGTGGTGTTATTGTTAAATAAATCTAAAACTAAAAATGTTGAAATATTGCGTATTAAAAAGTGTTTCTGTTAATTGAAATAAAGCTGAAATATAATCAAATATAAATATTGGATGAAAAACTTGTTGAAATGCTGTCTTGGCAAAAGCTGAAGTTGGAGTACTAAAATCACTGAAACTTAATATAAATGTTATTATTATGGATGGATGGATGGATAGATAAAAACACACATAATTACTCAAACTTAGACTAAAATTTAAATAAAACTGAAATATAAAAATATAAGCTAATTCAGAATATTACTAAATACTAAAATAATATATTAATAATCATAAAATAACACTGTGATGACACTGTAGCAGAAAAAATACAGAATTATACTATTATGGATGTACTGTATATACTATTTTGGACTTTGTTAGTAGAAAAATTAAACTAGTGAGAGTGTAAAAAGTGTTTTAAGAAAAACCCACAAACTATTAAGATGTTATTTTCTAAAAGTCCACAGGGCTAAAATTGCTAATAGGTGCAGAAACACCCTTATGTGTGTGCGTGTGCGCGTGCGCGCGCGTGTGTGTGTGTGTGTGTGCGTGTGTGTGTGTGTTCATGTCTGAGTGTGATATGTTTCTAGCAATCTCTCAAATCTCTCAGGGGGTCTTGTTTCAGAGAAATTGAGCAGAAAGATTCAGGCCAAGACAAGGGTAAATGTAGCGGGAGCCTTCAGCGCTCTAGAGCTGTCCGTCCTGCTGTGGAGCTGAAATGGCGAGTGATTGTACTTATGAAACTTTCGGCCACTTATGTGTGTTTCAGACTACACTGCCATCATCTTCACAAAGAGGCTCAGTGTTGGAGTCTCTGTCTCTCTCTCTCACTGTGCTGTCCTCCCACTGTTCCCTCATTTACCTGGTTAACAAACCACCTACTTCATACCCTCTCACTGAAAACATCTTATTTTGCTGAATTATGCTATCTGTCTCCCCGGACTCCTCCTGCAACACAAAGGCCAGATAATAACGCTAAGCACCTCTTTTCAGTGTAAAAGTGGATTGACGGTAACTGCCTGAAGAAGAGGCTTTCAACAGTCATTTATAAAGTTAGTTGAGTAAGAGGTTTGGTGGAAGCACAACAATTTTAGTAAACATGGTTTTGAAGTCAACATGAAATCAAAATGCACACTATTTACTTCCTTAAAGGAATAGTTCACCCAAACATGAAAATCTGTCATTTACTCACTCTTAACTCTGAAACGGTATGGATGCGAAATCACCATAAAATCACCATATTTCTGCTTTTGCATTGATCATAGGCTTCATTGATCTGAACTTATGCAACTCAGTTTTTGAGCGAACATGGCCAAGTTTATCCACAAATGATGCTTATTTTTTACTCCAAAACTGACATGCATAAGCTCAGATCCTAAGGTCAGTTAGTTTCAAAAAGTAATACAAAACCTGTGCTAATTTAAAGAAACCAAGTTGACAAAAAGATTGAATTCAAGATTTGAGATTCGATATTTACAAGCACTTTTTGACCAGGAACACCAAATTAGGTACAGGATTTTCAGACAACAAAAGGCTTAATGTGAATCAGAAACAACACATGACAAATACATCAGCATAAGTATTGGTTTATCAGCGCATGACAAAAGGCAGGAGAAAGTCTGCTTTTCAGATTTTTCCAACCCAGTCTCTATAGCTCATGTAGACTGTATCTAAAGCACAAATGCAGTGATTTTTTGCACTGCGGTTGCTTTTGGGATCTTTAAAATTAAAATCCAGGCAGGCTTAGGGGTCTTGGCTGAGGTAAAATGCATTGCTGGGATACGAACAGGTGCCAATATGTATTGATTTGAAATTGTGTTGGTTCGCTGATTTGTCTTAATGGAGGGCAAAAGTATTGCTGCATGCTCTGCATACATATTTCCAACCAGTGAAAGCTATTGCATGGATTTTGTGCATAATATGCATGCAAATAGTGACTTATGGCATATAAATATCAGGCCAAATGAAACTGTGTTTTGAAATGTAGTGACCAGAAACCAGGTTGGATTCTCAATCCAGGCTCACTGGAAATGCTGTACGTGTTTCCGTCTACATTTCTGCAAAAGTGCAAAAAATACCTACTGTATACATACAGTACATTTCACTGCTGGATCCAGGTAAAATAAACTCTAGAGGTAGTAAAGGGGCATATTATTGATGAATAAAGGTTCATGCATAATGCTATGATATGACCTCGAAATACTTTTACCATAGCGCATGATTTTTGCTCCATACTGTATGTTTGGCTTCTCTGACATATTTATTCTACACACAACTTAATAAAACATTGTCACGTTTAACTGCTTCAGAGAAAATTTAACACGCTATTTAGAGCCAAACCCACATCTGCAAAGTAGAACAAGTGATATAGTTTATGGCGTCTCTTGTTGTGATCTGAAAAGTGCAGCAGAATTTTCTAAAGGTATTTCAGGTTTTGCAGAAATGCAGACAGTCACGTATTTCCAATGAGCCTGGGTTGCGGATTCTTTTGAGGGAAAGACTAAATGAACTCAATCAATTCAAATGCATCTCATATAAAAGCCATCTAATAACATCTCTCACATTAGGGTCACAAATGTGCACTCAAAACTCAACCATTTACCATTAAATTATTTCATATATAGCAACAATTGTCCCATTTGTGTCTAATTTTACTTCCAAGTAATTTTAAGGGAAACATCTGTTGAGATACTTAAATTAAACATCATAAAGACCTCCATTATGTCTCTTGAATAATAAAATGGCAAACTATCAATACAATTCCTATGGGTTTGGTTGATGTGCAATATGGTTTGCCAATGTGTGTTGCTTAAGACACCGCTCAACAGATTGTGCCCTTGAAAATGGCAAAAACACTTTCGTAGACATTCTTTCATTCACATCCTGGAATACACCAATAAAGTTGTGGAGTTCCACAGTGTATAATTAGTATTCACACATAGTCTGCAGTGAAAGTGTGTCAGACAAATCAATGTTTCTTATTTCAAAAGTATTCTGTTTGAACTAGCTGGAGTCATATGCGAAGGAGCGTGTGACTGTTGCACTGCGGTGGATTCTTCTGGCACAACTAAAGTAAACAGTTTCTTTTTATTTTGTACACATTTTGATGTGCTAGCATGGATGGCGTGTTATTGATTTCATCCTTTATCTCTAGTGAGATCGAAGTATTTCTCAAATTTTAAGTCTTGATTGTGAATCTCACTGTGGCACAAAATAAAAGCATGAAACGTTCCACGTGAAGGTGTTTAAAGCCTCGTTAAATTTCCCATGAGAGTTTCGTCATGATCCATTCAAGGTGGTCCAAAACGCTTCAGTGCACACTTCTAAATCGCCTACTCAACTTTTAAACTCTATTTTCCAGAAGCTGCGTATTTCTTGACAAGGCAACCAGAGTGACTTTTCACGTTCCATTAGGTCCTGTCAATAAGACCAGGCTAAAATTCATGAAGATGAAAAATGAGATTTCAGAGCAGGTCTGTGAAGCAGAGGAATGGTGGGTTAAAGTAAAAATGACTTTTTGGCCTAGAAACCTCACTGTAGATCCTGGAAATGCACACAGCAGAATGAGTCGTTCTCAGGAAAGCCCTCAGGAAGCATTTGTAATGCTTCCACCCATTAGATGATAAATGAATGACCATGAGCGAGCTAAAATAAAGCCTGAACTAGTTCAGTTGCCTAAATCACAGTTATTTGGAGGCATTTTTTCCATCTCCAATTTTAAATTCATGAATTGCTACAAAACTCACATCACGTTTAGACTGATTGCTAAGTTTCATTTAAAAATAAATAAAATAAAATGCTGGAACCAAATAATTTTCATGTAAATGTCAGTGTTTCCTGCACCATTATTCTGCAGTGTTTGGCACATTTACTGAACATTATTGAAGATTCTTTAATTAATAGAAGGTTGAAAACAACATTTGAATTAAAAATATTTAAAATAAAAATGTAAATACTTTAAATAGAAATATTTTGTAACATTGTAGATTTTTTTACTGTCCCTTTCGATCATTTCAGTCTTCAGTCATCTAATTGCATCCATTTAAGTCATGCCGAATTTCAAATAAAAATGTATATTTAGTGTGTATATATATATATATATATGCACAAGCTCATCATAAAATAAAAATATTTTTTCTCATATATTAAATTCCATTTTTTCCATCTTTCCATCATCACAGAGACTAAAATATCCCTCAGAGACAACACACTGTTATAATCACCCCAAACATATAACTGTACTTACTGATTTTCATACTTATGTGAATCAAAAAGGACGAACATACAACAAATAAATCAGTATAAAATATTGGTTTATCGGTACACGACAGCCGGCAGGAGTAGTATTATGGATCGATACGTAGCTTACCGTAGAACAGGGATGCATACCTTCAGAAGGTGGAGTTTAATGGCCCCGTAAAGCCTGAACTAGTTCAGTTGCCTAAATCACAGTTATTTGGAGGCATTTTTTCCATCTCCAATTTTAAATTCATGAATTGCTACAAAACTCACATCACGTTTAGACTGATTGCTAAGTTTCATTTAAAAATAAATAAAATAAAATGCTGGAACCAAATAATTTTCATGTAAATGTCAGTGTTTCCTGCACCATTATTCTGCAGTGTTTGGCACATTTACTGAACATTATTGAAGATTCTTTAATTAATAGAAGGTTGAAAACAACATTTGAATTAAAAATATTTAAAATAAAAATGTAAATACTTTAAATAGAAATATTTTGTAACATTGTAGATTTTTTTACTGTCCCTTTCGATCATTTCAGTCTTCAGTCATCTAATTGCATCCATTTAAGTCATGCCGAATTTCAAATAAAAATTTATATTTAGTGTGTATATATATATATATATATATGCACAAGCTCATCATAAAATAAAAATATTTTTTCTCATATATTAAATTCCATTTTTTCCATCTTTCCATCATCACAGAGACTAAAATATCCCTCAGAGACAACACACTGTTATAATCACCCCAAACATATAACTGTACTTACTGATTTTCATACTTATGTGAATCAAAAAGGACGAACATACAACAAATAAATCAGTATAAAATATTGGTTTATCGGTACACGACAGCCGGCAGGAGTAGTATTATGGATCGATACGTAGCTTACCGTAGAACAGGGATGCATACCTTCAGAAGGTGGAGTTTAATGGCCCCGAGGGTTGAAACTGCACCTTCTATTTTGTACTGAACATGTTTCTTATTTCCTTTGGTTAGATGTAAACACTGTAGAACACAGATTATTAATGCTGGACCTGGAATGCATGGCTGGCGACAGATTCTGTGCTGAGTAGATGAAGAATGTCGGAAACTCAGGAGGTTATTTGCTTCAGATATTGATTTGCTCAGTTTTCATTATGCCAAGATTGTATGTTCGAGTTTCCAGGCTTGCAGCTTCGCCAGTCATTTTCCAAACATGCTCTGTTCTAAATGCATTTTAATTTGGCCTTGCATTATTGAAAAAAAGAAGAATATTAATAAAAACATATAATTAATATGACATGCAAATCAAAAGCTACATCTGTAGATGTTTCCCTCCAATGACATGTGTATGGAAGTCCTAAAAGGCCATGAATATATATATTTTTTTTCCTTCTTGTTTCCTCGTGATCACGAGTCACGACATAATGAAAGTTGTTTTCTCGTGAGCAGGACTCAATATTTTCTTGATCTTCTTGGCATAACAAAAGTTGTTCTCTAAGTTACACAACTGCGCTAACAGCTGGCAGTATAGAACTGAATATAACTGATGGGGTGTTGTATACTTACACTTACACTTACTGTATGTGTTTGGGACAGTGTAAGGACCTTCTTCGTGATCGCTAATATTTGTGCAGTATTGTTCAGTAACGACATTTCACTTATAAATGTTAAATGCTTGAATTAATATGATTATTTTGCTTGAAAGTGTATCTGTTATTGTTACGTTGTTACTGCTAGATGACTCATCACAGTTTCACTACCGCAATAGCGTTCGGTGTGATACTAAACTAATACTAAAACCTTCTGAAGGCGCTCCGCCTGTGCTCGCGGTGTTGAATGCTTTGTTGTTAGACAGTATGTATTACACAATAGACAATGTTAATTACACAAATAAAATGTTTAGCGTACTGTCTCTGGAAAAATAAATCAACAGTGATTGATTAGCCTATATTTATTTATTTATTGTAGACGTAATTACTCAGTGAAAGCAAAATTTGCTGAAATATCCCCAACATACAGTAGCACACGGTTTATCTTTCGATCAGATGTGCATCAAAGTTGCATTCGTTACTATAACAACAGTAGATTCATGTTGCATTGTGTTTTAGCAGACTGAAGTTCATAACAAAAACATGTCATTCTTACTGTTGCCACAAGAGTTGTTAAAGAGTAAAGTGTCATCTTCTATATTTACACATTTGGCTGATGCTTTTATCCAAATTGGACTTGTGTTGTTTTGAAGGTAAAATTTTTAGCCAAGGCTAAAAATTTGAAATAAAGTTCATGCATCCTCTGGGAATCGAACCCATGACCTTATTATATGGCTAGGACCATGCTATACAGCTTGAGCTACAGGAAAGTATAAGGTTCCACAGCTAAGTGTCTCTTTCATCTGAACTTTCAGGTGAAAAATATAAGCCAATTATCTCTCGCAGGTAAATTTCCAGGTGCAAAATCTGCCATCTTCAGGTGAGATTTGAGTTGAAAAATCTACCATTTATCTCTTTCAGGTGAATTTTCAGGTGAGACATCCACCAACCGTCTCTTTCAGATGAGAAAAAATAAAAACAGTCTGAAGAGAATGTTAATGAGCAAGTTCAGCATAAGTATATCTGAACAGTAATACCAGAATATACAGTTCTGCTTGTGGATATTTATTTCTACTTACAGCTAAGTATCTTTAAAAAATAATATCTTTGCAAAATGTGATGCCACTAACCACTGAAACTGGTAAATCCAGTGATTAGTTCTTCTTCAGAGCGCTCGTATCAACCCAGTACCAGACAGCAAACAGTAACTTCCGATTATTTCGTATTTGGCAGTTTTGTGTGCAAAGTGCATCAGAAGATCAGTTAAAGAACTGTGGGCGTGACATGTGAGGCTAAGACTTTAGATGCAGGCTTATTAAAATCGAGAAAGTTGAGGAAAACACCACAGTATGACAGACATCAGCACTATGACAGAAAAAACACCTTTTTTTAGACAGCCAAATGCTGTGAGTGCCGCATCAATTTATCTTGAGAATATCTAGCGCCCCTAATAAAGTAAGCTGTTACCTGAGGGAAAAGCTCTTAAACTGCTGCTGACCTGTGTGGATGTGTTTGCAGACGTCGAGAACTTCCTTCTCCCTGCGGTAAGGAAGTGTGACTACGAAGACACAAATTGGACTTCCTTACAGAGTTCGATTGTGAGAACGCCGCACACCCTCTGGCAAACAATTACTGCCTCGGCTAACGCTCATCAAAAGCTCAAGCCCGTAAGGATGACTTTGTAAGAACAACTCTCAATTCAATTCCACAGCTGATTCCCGGACACAGACATCTAACTTCTGAAGCTCAGATTTTCCCCAAAGGTTTGTTGTGCTGGGGGTGAATAACTCTCGCTTTATAACTGACGCCGAAGTGTGTTCAAAAAAATGGTTTGATCCATTCACCTTTATGTCGAGCTAAGCTCATCAAAGGTGAAGACAAAGATCAAGTAGATTTTGTAATTCTCCAGATCAAAGATCAACTTTTTTAATTCTCAGGCAACTTGCCTGTGGTCTAAAAAAACTGACAGGCAACAGACGGGTTGAATGCTTAGTTTATGCCCCAAAAGAGTTATAAAAGGAAAGCTTTGCATATTTAAAGAACAGTTTTGAATGGCCAATTCCATTTTTGTATCAGTTCCGAAGCTTTTTTCCACCATGGGATAAAAAAAAGAAAAAAAAGGTCATCTCGATTTATTTCAGAACTCTGGGAAAAAAAATTCGCAATTCGGTTTATATCTCACAGTTCAGACCTTTTTCAGAACTGTGAAATATAAATTCAGAATCGCAAGATATAAACTATGTATAAAAAGAAATGTAAAAAGAATTCTGAGAAAAAAAAGTTACGATTCTGAGATGTAAACTCAGAATTCTGAGAAAAAAGTCAGAATTGTGAGATATAAACTCGGAATGCAAGAAAGGAAGTGAGAATTGTGACAAAAAGTTCTAATTACTTAATTACTTATTCTGTGGTGGAAACAAAAAAAACAGCAATTTTGAGTTTTTATCTCACAATTTGGACTTTTTCAGAATTGTGAGACTCAGAATTGTGAAATATAATCTTGCAGTTGCAAGAAGAAAGTCAGAATTATGAGAAAAAAAGTCACAATTACCTTTCCTAATATGTGTGGAAACAAAACAAAACAAAAAAATTAAATGAAATAAAACAAAGGAATTTGAACTCAGAATTCAGTAAAAAAAAAAAAAAAAGAGTCAGAATTGCGAGATGTTACGGAAGAGGATTAGGGCCAAGCAATAATAATAATAATAAAAAATAATGCGAGATTAAACTCGTTAAATTTCAAGAAAAATTTCTAAATAAAATGTTGAGAATAAACCCATTAAATTACGAGAAAAAAGTTGTTGTTTCGAGAAAAAATTCATTAAATTTCGAGAAAAAAAGTTGAAATAAAATGTTGAGAATAGACCCATTAAATTATGAGAAAAATGTCATTGTGTTTCAAGAAAAAACTCGTTACATTTTGAGAAAAAAAAGCGAAATAAAATGCTGAGAATAAACACATTCGTGTCATGTTCATTTGATCTCGTTGGACAGTGTTTGTTAGCGTCTGCAGTGGCGCAGGTCGTAGAGCGTAATGCTCGTGAATGAAGCATATGATGCGGTCGACAAAAGTTCGAATCTGGCTTTTGCCGAACTCACTCTTCTTCCTTTTTTCATCACATATCACATTGGATGCTATTTACACTAAGTGACAACAGCAGCATTTTTAGCGATGTGCTATTTACACTAAGTGACAATAGCGATTCTATTTACGCTATGTAAAAGTAGCAGATCTTTGCAATAAGTGTAAATAGTAATTAGATGCTAGTTATGCTTATAAATAGTGACAGATACTATTTCCACCTCAGTATTGTTGTACATTAACAGGGTGCAATAATAACATAGATTGTAAATGATTTTATTTATTAAATATATTAAATAGACGCTGCCTTATTGGTACACAACAAAGCCCTCCCTATAGCCACCTACCTCTAAACCTACCCAATTAATACATCATTATTAAACACTCATTAGGCAATTGATTTCCACTTTTCTGATGTGATATGTGATGAAAAAAGGAAGAAGATCGAGTTCGGCAAAAGCCAGATTCTAAATCTAGATGACCGCATCATATGCTTCATCCACGAGCATCGCTCTCTACGAACTGCGCCACTACAGACTCTGACTAACGCTGTCCAATAAGATAAAATGAACATGACATGAGTGTGTTTATTCTCAGCATTTTATTTTGACTTTATTGTCGTCATTTAATGAGTTTATTCTCAACATTTTATTTCGACTGTGACAACAGCAGCATTTTTAGCGATGTGCTATTTACACTAAGTGACAATAGCGATTCTATTTACGCTATGTAAAAGTAGCAGATCTTTGCAATAAGTGTAAATAGTAATTAGATGCTAGTTATGCTTATAAATAGTGACAGATACTATTTCCACCTCAGTATTGTTGTACATTAACAGGGTGCAATAATAACATAGATTGTAAATGATTTTATTTATTAAATATATTAAATAGACGCTGCCTTATTGGTACACAACAAAGCCCTCCCTATAGCCACCTACCTCTAAACCTACCCAATTAATACATCATTATTAAACACTCATTAGGCAATTGATTTCCACTTTTCTGATGTGATATGTGATGAAAAAAGGAAGAAGATCGAGTTCGGCAAAAGCCAGATTCTAAATCTAGATGACCGCATCATATGCTTCATCCACGAGCATCGCTCTCTACGAACTGCGCCACTACAGACTCTGACTAACGCTGTCCAATAAGATAAAATGAACATGACATGAGTGTGTTTATTCTCAGCATTTTATTTTGACTTTATTGTCGTCATTTAATGAGTTTATTCTCAACATTTTATTTCGACTTTTTTCTCGAAATGTAATGATTTTTTTGTTGAAACACAACTTTTTCTCGTAATTTAATGAGTTTATTCTCAACATTTAATTTCTACTTTTTTCTCTAAATTTAACGAGTTTTTTCTCATAATTGAATATGTTTATTCTCAACATTTTATTTCAACATTTTTCTTGAGTTTAATCTCGCATTATAATGACTTTAATCTCTAGATGGTTTTATTATTTTTTTTTTTTTATTGCTTTTTAATTTAATTTTTTATTTTATTTTAATCCTCTTCCGTAAGATGTAAACTCAGTATTGTGAGATAAGAAGTCGAAGTAACCATTTTTTTTTTTCATTCTGTGGTGGAAACAAGCTTCCATACATTTCAATCACACTGCATGTTAAACTCCACTTAGATGTTCATAACCTATTCCTGAATGTACAATAATAGTTTATGGGCTTCCAGAAATATTTCCATTCCATTAAATACAAGTTTAAACTATAAGTTGTTTCCTCATTCGTGACCTTCATAGCATGCAAGAATGTAGCATTAATCTTAAACCTCACTTTAAATATATACCTCAATTTTTAGCCCAGTAGACATGGCTCTAAATAAGATGCTCAGGATACATCACAAAAACATCAGTCACAACAAACTGATTTGCATTGATATATGCATGAGAAACAAATAATTTTCTCCAATCTCAACATTTTTCAGCCACAGAAACAGGCTTCTGCTGCTTTTTGGGTTATGGGGTGTAGAGATATGATTTTTGGGTTATGAAGCGTACAGATGCAACCACAAACCGTAGAAGTGTTTGACATATGGCAGCAGACTTTACTTCCACACCCACATCTGTTATTTCCATCATAATTTTTGTATTTATTTTTTTTTTGTCGTCACCTCAAAACCACAAAATCCTCAATAGGTAGGTTAAGTGCATACCTGCTTGCGTGTAGAGATTCACAATTTCTTGCCCGGCGTGTTGTTGCTGTTATGGTGCAAACTTAAAGCAACCAGCCTAAATTAAAATTATATCATAAATTGATCAAAAGTGACAGAAATTTATTTGAAATTCCTGTTTCAAATAAATGCTGTTCTTTTGACATTTCTATTAATCAAATAATCCTAAAAAAATATTGTCATCCCACAAAAATATTAAGCAGCAAATCTGTTTTCTACATTAATGCTAATAATAGTAAATGCTTCTTGAGCAGCAAATCAGCATGATTTTTGAAGGATCATGTGACACTGAAGACTGGAGTAATTTGCATCACAGGAATAAATTACATTTTGAAATATATTAAAATAGAAAACGGTTATTTTAAATTGCCATAATATTTCAGAATATTTCTATATTTACTGTATTTTAATCAAATAAATGCAACCTTGGTGAGCAAGGTTGAGCAACTTTTTAAAAAATATTTTAAAAATCTTATCAACCCCAAACTTTTGAATGTGTACAATAATGATTTTATGATAATCGGAAGCTCTACTGAAGCTCTGAAATCACATTTGCGTCCATATTCAAATTCAAATTCATTAAAGATTGACACCAGTTGTTCAGTGCATTAACCCAATATGATTCTAAATAGACAAAATAAAGAATGAGATTTGAGATATTTTCAGTGAATAACAACTTATTTTTGGCATGTTCCTCACATAACGGAATTTTCACACTGGTACATTGTTTCTTTGAAACATGTAATGACAACACAAATGGACATATATTGTAGTAAAGTACAGTAAGTTTCTAATTAATTTGATTGATTTGAATTTTCTAATGTTGAGTTTGAGACTGAATCTGATTCCAGTCAAAAGTATGATTCATCTGTCAGACTGGAAATAAATCTTTAAATTAGCACTTTTCTATGGCTTTACATCTTTATACAGTTACTGTAGGGTACAGACATACATTCCAGGATTGAGATAGGCAAACTGGGTTACTGCTTCGCCTGTGGAGAGGCTAAACTTCAGAGAGAGATTATTCAGGGTGGTATATGTCTAACAACTGTCATTGACCATTTTTCAAAGCTCAGTTGCTAGTCGAAATGCACTAGTGTGTGTTTCAGTGTTAAAAAAAGTATATTGCCCATGACTCACACACACACACACACATACTGTATAGTCTCTCTCCTTCTGATAAACTCTCATAGCCTTTGCTTGCCTATATGTACTTTATTTATTTATTTATTTGAATAGAGCTATATTGGATATAGTTGGGTAGACTAAACACTCACATACTACTCAAAAGTTCAACAGTTCTTCCTACCTAAACTGCAAGTTAAAGGGGTCATATGATGCGATTTAAATTTTTCCTTTCTCTTTGGAGTGTTACAAGCTCTTGGTGCATAAAGAAGATCTGTAAAGTTGCAAAGACTAAAGTCTCAAATCCAAAGAGATATTCTTTATAAAAGTTAAGAGTCAGCCAACCGCATAAACACATTTCATTACACCAAATACACAAAATAATGTTCTTTTTAGCAACATCATATGACCCCTTTAAGACATCAAAGGCACATTTACAGCACAAAGATAACATTGATGTACAGCTTTTTAACCACAAGGAAACATACTGCTAATTTAATTGCGTCTCAAATGGCAAGACAAACTCAAGCTGCTCAGAGATAAAGAAAATGAGACAGCTCTTTTCACAGACAGTATAACTCACGCTGACACGACTGCCGGAGAACATCGTGACAACCTTGAGCGACTGACTTTCTCACAAGAAGACAAAACAGAATATGACATATCTTTAGAATGGATTCTGAACAGATATAACTGCAGTCCTGTAAGCTAAATTGAAATACATTAAATTGTCATAGGCCTGATGAATAATGTTAACCTTTCAGTATATAATTAATAATCATTGCATGTTCACTCGTAAAATGTTTGTTTACTTTTCTTATTCTGGTTATATAACACTCTTTTTTAACATTTATCATATTTATCCTAAAAGAAAACTCAATACCTTAATTAAAATATATATATATATTTACAATTTAATTCTGTATTAAGTAATTAAAAATTAATTCCGTAATATATTTGTTTTATTATTATTATTATTATTATTATTATTATTATTATTATTTGTTTTGTTTAATTTAATTACATTTTATTTACATTTATTTAATTAATTTATGTATTTTATTTGTAACTTACATAATACTCTTTTTAGATATTCAACCTCAAAAATCAATATACTTATAATTAATTATTTAATTATATAATACTATTTATTATAATATTTAATCATATGAATTATATAATACTATTTTCTGCAATCATTATATATGTATTATTATTATTATTTGTGCCATCTGCATAATAGGCCTAAATCCTGTCTGCATGGGCAGACCATTAAACATTTATAAATACATTTTAAATATATAATAAAAATATAAAGAGTCATCCTCCATCTCATTTGTATATACATTCACATATTGTATTCTATATAAGTGAGTCATATTCATTTGCTAAATAATTGTATGGGCATTAAGTTGTCAGAAATCCTTTACAGTAAGTAGTGTTAGTATGTTTATCCTGCTTACTAGTACAAGTAGTTGAGCTTTTCAAGTGATATTGATTATAGTTCTGAAGTCAAGATAAACTGAAGCGTACCAGAACATTTACATTGTTCAGAATATCTATTGGTTTTATTAATACTTTTCAAACCTTCGCTCTATTCTAATGCACACTTGAAGTGTTAAACTTGTAAAAGCGTAGTAGCAAAGGTCAAATCTTTATTGTTAGTTCAGCCTCAGTCTTGTGCATGATCTATGCTGCTAAAATATTCCATTCACTTCTTCTCATTATAGACTTTGTCGTCTGAAAGACAGAAAACCCTCTACAGGAGTGAACTTTTCATCTCTCAAGGACTAATCTTTGAACGGCACATGTGTGCATCTGCAATCTAATTTATCACTGCCTACCTGAAAGTGTCTAAAGACTTATGATCATGGAAGAGCACAGGTGTAACACACTGGCTCTCTGCTGGAGGGCAAGAGCACTTGGAATTAAATGCAGCACTATATGATACACCGCTCAGCTGCATCTGAAAACACCCTGGTCTGTTTTCAATTTAACTTGTTCACTGTGGGTACATTTAACTTAGGGCAATATTTTAAGGGTCACTTCATGCATTTTGATCGATTGGATTGCTGGGTGTGCGCATTTCACACTTGGCCACATAAATGCGTCTCGGTAAAATGGATCTGATCTAGTATTCCCATGCTTCAGATCGCTCATTTTCGGAATGCAGAGCTTCCAAACTTCTGCATCCTGATGTTTCTTTGGAAGGAGCAAAGTTTATGTGGTGTAACCGTAAGTTTACAATCTTTAATCTCTATAGAAAAAATAGCTAAGCAAAAATTAAAGTTATCATTTAAAAGAACAGCATGTTACACTGTAAGTTACATGGAGAAAGCTTTGAATGGCTTGCTACTACTGCCTGAAAGATTCAAACTGAATGACATGTCAATTCATGCCATTGGGCTAATTTGCTTGAGTAATCAATTAAAAAGAATGATTCCTTTCCAAATTAGACATCGCTGTTTTTGATCATAAACAGCTGACAAATTTCCTACTTCTGAACACATTTCTGTAAATCACACATCACTGTCACCAAAAGACGTAATCGATTTAACGAGAACATCTTGTGTTTTAATGCCAATTATGGCAAAAAACAAAAGTCATGAACACAAAATTCTTGCATTTGCATTAAAAATGTTTTTAATGTGAACGCGAGTATCTTTAGGGCCTTTCGCACAGCTTTAGTTCCAGAACTAAATGTACAGTACTAAAGTACTAGGACGATTACTGGGACGAACTATTTCCCAGTACTATTTAAAGGGTTGCATTCGCACCGACAGTGTGTACTAGGAAATGACGTAAGCCGGTCGACAGCGACGTCATTTGTGCGCGGCGTTCAACAACAGAAACAAAGAAGAACAGCATTAACAACAGGAGGATGGAGGACGCTGTGATCGGAGCTGTGTTTTTGTTGTGTCTCGCGGGTTTCACAATAATAGACATGGAATGTCGAC
>NW_015634493.1:737090-738798 GCF_001515625.1 Sinocyclocheilus rhinocerous
AATATGGTTCATCAAAGGTGTGCAAAAAAGTATGTACAGTTTTTTTTTTTTTATCCAAAAATGTATTACAGAAGGAAATAAATTAAAGTTATTAATATATACAAAAATATACATGGATCTGCCGATGTACAGGTTAAAAAATACAAACATAATCCAAAAGTCTCCAATTCTCACCAAAGCTCACCATCATCATCATCATATTTTTTTCACTCTGCCACTTTTTCTTTTCTTTGAGTATTGGTTTTGAAATAGTATATGTATGACTGCACAGTAAACATTTAAACAAAGTCACAACCTTAGACAAAACTAAGAAACAGCATGTGACAATGAATGGGAAGATACAACACAACCAGAGCTACAAACACAAAACTAAAGATGGCATATTTTGCTGGCATTTGTGTTTTTCTCTGTGATGGTGTGCGATGATGCCCAATCTTAGTCCCTTCAGAATAAAAGTCCTGTCTCAGTCTGTGATACACGTCATGCACCATTTTTCAAGAGAAGCACATATAAAGCTGCTCCGAACAAAAGAGAAGCTTTAAGGGCTTCCTGCTGCTTTCTGACTAAATTAAAGCTTCATGGTTTATCATCTGAAAATCAAGAAATCAATACATTACTTCAGTTTTATATGTTTACAGTTGTACTATAAGAATTACGCTTAAGCTTACAGTCCTTAACATTTTTACATCAGTTCTACAGTTTGAAATCTGTTTGTTATTATTATCTCACCTCATCTATGAATGTCTCTCTGTGAAACATCAGAATGAATCTCTGCAGGTCTGTCTGAATTCTGACAAACTAGAAAACACAAACACAAACATCTGATAATGTTAATGCAGTTCATAGTGGATAAATGTTAAAGTTCAGGATCAGGATCAATCAAGAAATCACGGCTCCTATTAGGGCCTTTCGCACCGCTTTAGTTCCAGAACTAAATGTACTGTACTAAAGTACTGGGACGATTTTGCGCGAACTATTTCTCAGTACCATTTAAAGGGTTGCATTCGCACCGACAGTGTGTACTAAGAAGTGACGTAAGCCGGTCGACAGCGACGTCATTTGTGCGCGGCGTTCAACAACAGAAACAAAGAAGAAGAACATTAACAACAGGAGGATGGAGGACGCTGTGATCGGAGCTGTGTTTTTGTTGTGTCTCGCGGCTTTCACAATAATGGACATGGAATGTCAACGTATACGTAAAGTGATTGAAAGAACGGAAAGGAGGACTAAGAATCTCCAACGACAACTGGCAGTGCTACATTTGCTACAAGTGCCTGCACTTCAGCGTCCGTCCACCTATCGCTGTTCTCCATACTTGCGAAATAATTTGACAATGTTTACAGTATGTTTACAAAACAAAACGTTTTAAATCATGGCGGGTGAGGGTGTTTTCGTACGCGTTTGGCCAATCAATGTCTACTTACGTCATGATTAGTACCAGTTGTGCTGGTTAGACCCTGCTCCAGAGTAGGAGCTAATTTGGTTCTCGAAAAAGGCAGTCCGGTACTAAAATCGCACCCAGTTCCGGCGGTGCGAAAACGCCAAAAAGTGGGTAGTTCCACAATTAGTTCTGGTACTATGAAAAGGTTCCCGCGGTGCGAAAGGCCCTATGGCTTTCAACACTGTTAGCATCAATTCCATGTGACAGTATTACATCTAGAGTATGATTTCGACAATGAGTAGGACCTGACACGTGTTGTCTAACCCC
>NW_015634493.1:740268-742515 GCF_001515625.1 Sinocyclocheilus rhinocerous
GTTTTCGTATGCGTTTGGCCAATCAATGTCTACTTATGTCACGATTAGTACCAGTTGTGCTGGTTAGACCCTGCTCCGGAGTAGGAGCTAATTTGGTTCTCGAAAAAGGCAGTCCGGTACTAAAATCGCACCCAGTTCCGGCGGCGCGAAAACGCCAAAAAGTGGGTAGTTCCACAATTAGTTCTGGTACTATGAAAAGGTTCCCGCGGTGCGAAAGGCCCTTTTATATAACAGAACTGAACTTTATATAATGCTATACTAGTCATTTGCCACCATATTTGTGAATTATGTATATAAATACTGTTTCTCGTTGAGGTTGGAGTTTATCAGACTGTTTCGCTGACCTGTTTGGGCAATTTAGGGTTTATTGATCTTAGCATGAAGCTAAAAAAGCTAAGCATGAAGGTCCACCCCTAAAAAAAAAAGACCACTGGAATATAAAACGAATGATGAATAAAACCGTACAAATTCATAAGGATTCGAAAAATTTTAAATAGTTACAAATTGCCATGAGATTGTGTTGGTCAATCACTGAACAATTAATTTTAGCTCTATATTTCCATTCTCTTCATTTTCTGGTCAATGTGTAAATAAATGTATTAAATCACGTGTAAGTGCATTTTTCCGCAAAGTCTGCACTCTGGAAATGTCTTAAAATTTCTTTATAATGCATAATAACAGCCACAGAGGGATAAAAGAGTCAGCTATACTGATTTATAGAAACACTTCAGTTTAACCACATACATGATTAATTATTTAAAAGGTACAGAGTTCAAAAGATACTGCAAAACAGGAATGACCCTAAGATGCACAGTATACAGTATAAAGTGTGTAGTATACATTTGTCAGGTTACCAGAATCAAATAGCATAATTCGTTTACTGCATACTCATTATGGGTCTTCATTTACACCTTCTTAAGCAGTCTTCAGTGCTCGCTCTAGTTGATTAAACCACACTATGATTGAAAATTAGCTGAAATTTGAAGTAATTTTGGGTTCATTTCATAAGCACAAATCAAACCGCCTCTCTTCCCACACACAAACACACAGACAGAGGGAGTGACAGCCTCGCTTCGGGTGTTTGCTCCTTAAAATCTCAGCTGCCAATCCTCTGATATTGTTACATAAAGTTAAATAAGAAGATTAAAGTTACAAAGGAAAAGCTGTTTAAAAAGAAACCTGAAAGAGTCTAGGGAGTAAATAAAAAACAGAAAGCAGGGTGCTGGGGTCATAAATTCTCCCTCCTACCTGAAACACGCCTGGGTGTCAGCAGTAGAGTGTGGATATTCCTGGAGGCTGCAGCTGGCCTACATATGCTCAACGCCGTTTGATTTGTCCTCAGCAGTGGTTTTTCCTGACGCTGGAAAATTCCCATTTCCTCTGGACTGATCCAGGTGGTCTCAAGAGCTAAAGTGTTATTTAGATAAAACTGCAAATGAGAAAACAGAAACCATGTCAGAATGATGAAAAACTATGGCATTCTTTAGAGGTTTTGTGAGATTTACACCCCAAAACGAAATATAATCAAATACCATGAATGCTTCCTTTACCTTGTAGTCAGGCACACGTTTTTCCACCCAGCCCTTGCCGTAGTGTGGAGGCAGGACCGTCCGGTATACATGAGGAAACACTGGAAGTAGATCCACACTTGTAGAAGGTTGGAAACCCAACACATGAGGCCTGGAAGGCATCTCCCACTGGGACAGACAAGCAGAAGAGAAGAACGAATTACCACCGAGATCTATTCCGATCCATCTCATTAAGAAGAAGTGAAGAACTGAATCAGGCCTGGGTGGGATGGAAAGCTGTTAAGAAAGCATTTTAGTTACAGGGAATTTTTGGGAAAGTTATGGAAGTCTTTTTGGCATAACACTTGCTGTTCTTCAGCAGTTCCACCAACTGTAACAGGATAAATGATAAATTCCCAACTATCAACACAAAACATTAAATGTTTTTCCTCATAACATGGATGACAGCAGATATTTCTGGAACAGGGAAGGTTTAATTAGTACAGTTTTACATGATGACCACAATCACAGTCATGTCAGTAACCTTTCTGTATCTCATTCAATAACTACAGAGAAACCGCTTGTTAAAGGGGTCCTATTATGCTTTTTCACTTTTTTAATTTTAGTCAGTGTGTAGTGTGCATGTTTGGGCATAAAAAAGATCTAGAAAGTTACAAATCTCAAAGTCCACTCCAAAGGGAGATATTCCGTTTTTTAAAAATCCCTTTTCAAGAACTAC
>NW_015634493.1:742549-743440 GCF_001515625.1 Sinocyclocheilus rhinocerous
CCATTAAGAAGAAGTGAAGAACTGAATCAGGCCTGGGTGGGATGGAAAGCTGTCAAGAAAGCATTTTAGTTACAGGGAATTTTTGGGAAAGTTATGGAAGTCTTTTTGGCATAACACCTGCTGTTCTTCAGCAGTTCCACCAACTGTAACAGGATAAATGATAAATTCTCAACTATCAACACAAAACATTAAATGTTTTTCCTCATAACACAGATGACAGCAGATATTTCTGGAACAGGGAAGGTTTAATTAGTACAGTAATACATGATGACCACAATCATAGTCATGTCAGTAACCTTTTTGTATCTCATTCAATAACTACAGAAAAACCGCTTGTTAACAGATCTGTACTGTGAGATGACTGCTGACTTATTTTATTAGCACCAATGGTTCCATGAGGAACATTTAACATCCATGAAGCCTTTCCAATCCAAAAAAAAAAAGGTTCTTTATAGTGCATGCAAAAAATTCTTAAAAGTTCTAAAAGGAATTTTAAAAAGTTCTTCACAATTCACACACACACACAAAACGTTTGGGAACTTTATTTTTAATAGTGCAAGACTATCTGTGTTTGGGTTCATTGATTCACCAGTGTAACCATTTTGGCTGCAATGACCATCTTTTATCCCCAAAAAAAAAAAAAGGTTATTTATAGTGCATGGAAAAAAATTCTTAAAAGTTCTTCACAATTCACACACATACACAAAACGTTTGGGAACTTTATTCTTAATAGTGCAAGACTATCTGAGTTTGGGTTCATTGATTCACCAGTGTAACCATTTTGGCTGCAATGACCATCTTTTATTTTCAAGAATGTAAAAATGTGATGACCTGAAGGCCATGTATTCAAGATTATCTTGATTGTTGGATGTTTTGGATGTCCTTCCAACT
>NW_015634493.1:745047-755482 GCF_001515625.1 Sinocyclocheilus rhinocerous
GGGACAGCTAACCAATCACAACACATTTTGTTTTTCGGAAGGCGGACCTTCATCAAAGCTGGAACAGAGCATAATAGGACCCCTTTAACGGATCTGTACTGTGAGATGACTGCTGACTTCTTTTATTGGCACCAACGGTTCCATGAGTAACATTTAACATCCATGAAGCCTTTCCAAACCCCCAAAAAAAAAAAAAGGTTATTTATAGTGCATGGAAAAAAATTCTTAAAAGTTCTTCACAATTCACACACATACACAAAACGTTTGGGAACTTTATTCTTAATAGTGCAAGACTATCTGAGTTTGGGTTCATTGATTCACCAGTGTAACCATTTTGGCTGCAATGACCATCTTTTATTTTCAAGAATGTAAAAATGTGATGACCTGAAGGCCATGTATTCAAGATTATCTTGATTGTTGGATGTTGTTGTTTTGGCTGTCCTTCAAACTCATTATAAGCACACAATAAGTCAATATGAAATCAAAACTGGCCTTTTTAAACCCCATTCCTGATCCAAACCACCTTTCATACAGTACTTTAATATAATATTCAGTATCACATCATATTACAAGAACAAATGGGGTTGTGGACATCGGCCATGTATTCAAGATTATCTTGATTGTTGGATGTTTTGGCTGTCCTTCAAACTCAGTATAAGCACACAACAAGTCAATATGAAATCAAAACTGGCCTTTTTAAACCCCATTCCTGATCCAAAACACCTTTCATACAGTACTTTAATATAATATTCAGTATCACATCATATTACAAGAACAAATGGGGTTGTGGACATCATTACATGTTGACTTTGAAGCTAGGAAAGTTCTCTGCAGATTACGGTATATCCGTTTCTTCTGTGTTCAGCATAACATCCTGTTCTATCACGCTTGGTTCTGCGTCAATGCCTCTCTGCAGTAGCAGTCAATCAAAGGCTTCTGAAGACTGTCTGCAACTCAAAGTCTCTGTTTAAATAATATACTCTTTCCTCCCACTGTCTCTGTCTCTCTCTCTGGTTCCAGTACAGTGCGACTGAGTTCATGCTTGCTGCCTCCTCTGAATGGCACTTTAATGATGTGAAATCACAAAGTTCTCAATGCCAGGGATGAGGAGCAGTGGTGATCATGCCTCTGCCCGGCACACAGATTAAATGTCACGCTGAGTTTGAGTCGTGAGGGGGAAGCAACTGCACATGTGAGGGTCATCTTGAGCACAGCACCTCTAGTGAAGCTGAAGGGAGGTAATGCATAGAATTTAGATTTTCTGCTTTAACAGTGGCATCAGTTCTCCAAAAGTGATGTTGATAAAATGTTATCAACATCAGATATTGCCCTGCACATTTCAGTCCTTCCTGGCCATATTATTAGGCATATTCTAGCAGCTGCCAGTCCTTCAAATAAAATTGTTTCAAGATTTAATGAAGACCTTGAATCATTGTATTAGAAAGGCACCTTGACTTGACTAATTCATTATCACAGTGAGTCAAAATGCTCAGATGAAGAGTACTTTTTTTTTTCTTTTTGTGCCAGTGATTTAAAACTGAACTTAGTGATGTGAACTAAACTTAGTTCTGTGGTTTACAATATATTTGCATTTACTGCACAAATGGTAGCTGCATATCATTTTAAACACAAAGTACTATAGGATCACTGGCTAATAACACAAAAAGCTAATATTTTTGACAAAAAAAAAAAAGATTAGTTGTAGGCAAACCATTACTCACCACATGCATACTATAATTTGCGGGGTATGACCTCTGACCTTTGGCCAAAAAGAGAACCATTTATGCTGCCTTTTATTGCCTCTCAAGTCATATTTACAACTGGGAAACTCTGACATAATGTTAATATCCGAATTGGGCGAACCATAAGCTTTTACTACAAGAACTATTGCTCTAGTGACTTATTAGTTAATTTTCCCCACAACATATACATAGATTTTTCTTGCCATTACAGTCATGTATACGTACTGTATATAAATAACCATTTGATGCATTTTGTGTGTATTTTACACAATGAAAACAGCACTTATTTGAACAAAACTCGATGACTAGATGACTGTCTAAATGTGAATGTATACAATAGAGTGGGTAATGTTTGTATGTTTGTCAATGAATGGGATGATACTTTTTTTTTTAAAATCCATTGGATATTAAATATGTTTAATACATTTTGGCTTTTCCCCAAGAAATTGGCAAAAATGAACCTAGTGTCCTCCATGATTCCTATTCTTTCCAACAAGAAAGCACTTGAACACGACAAACTCATAAATGCGACTTCAGAAGTGGGAAATAATACATTTAACAAAATAAGATACACATTGAAGTTTTGTGGATTTCAGTAAATGTTTGTTTCCTCTGAGATCTTCTAAATGCTCTCCTACAAGTTTTACACATGTAAAATGTATAGTCTTTTCTTTAAAAATTGACCACAACTATGTATGACTCATCTTTTTCAACAGGGTATACATTTGCTTTATTTCTTTAGTTTGTGATACAAACTAAAGGCTTCTGGCTATTTTAAAAAAGTATGAGCCCTTCAGTTTTTTACCCCAGATTCCTGTTTCAATACAAAATCACACGTCATCACATCAACACAGGAAAGAAAATGGCACTTGGGGTGTTTAATGCATCAAGGTGATTTCTTAAAGCCTTTAATGAGAGATCATGCAGTATTTGTTGTTTAGCAATTTCAATACTGACTACTGACATTCACTTATCCAAATAATCAACAGGGTATTGAGTAATAAGTTGAATAGTACTGTATCTAAACATTATGTTCAGATAAATTCTCTAGTAATAATTCATTTTCAGGACATTTGCAGCCAGAACTTAAATTAAAGGCATAAACTATATTATGGACACAATCTTATCCTTAAGGACAATTGTAAAGCATCGTAATGGCATTATGTAACTCCATAGATATATGTCCTAAAGCCTAACCCTGCAGCACCAGAGAGAAAGTCAAAAACTTGTTTTTTTTTGTTTTTTTTGGACAAAACTTTTCAACAAAGTCATAGTGAAAAGAAGCCCCTAGGAGTATGTTTTTCATTTGATTTGGTAGAAGCAAATGTTTCGGATGCATGTGATTTATTAAACATACACTTGCATATTGTCATGCACACCATATCAAATATCTACATAAATTCTGAAATTCTCGTTCAGATTAATAATAGAAGGCATAGTCTTTGAAAAGTAACTATCTATATTCTATAGATTGCTATCTGTATTATCATATTCATTATATTTGATATATTTATCAATTCGGTACCTTTACAGAAATAGAGCCTTAATATTCACAGTAAGCAAACCAAAAGCAACTGTGGCAACAAGGAGATGAGAAAGAAACCTTTATGAAACAAGACTTGGTCCTTATACATATATTTCAGTACTGGATCATAAATTAATTCATTCATTAATTGCAATAAATAGCTCTTTTAAACTCTATAAAATGTTCAGTAGAGAAAGTGAAGCCCTGTTACCTGAACACTGGGCAGACTGAACTGACTGATGGTCGCTGGTTCCGCGGCGGCAGTGCGCATCACAGGCACAAACGGATCGCAGGACAGCTGCCATCCCGAGACCGTCTGAATCACTGGAGGAGGGCGAGAGGAGATGAGCACCGGAGGAGCAGAACCCACCCTACACAGTCCGGAGGTGTTCGGGACCATCCAGAGCCACGGAGGAGCTTCGGCGCTCACGTGCCACAGCTGAGGCTGAGCTTTAAAGCGCTGGACCGGGATCATTCCTGCTGCATCCTATATAGCTCGAAAGAAGGATGGATGGAGACTGAAGAAGCTGTCCGTGGAGTGACACTGGAAAAAAAAAAAAGATAGCGCACATTTATCCGCACCCCAGCGTCTCCGATTGACAAAAATAGATGGTTTTATCATACTGGGCCACTGTCCGTACATATTCCGTAATTTATGCATGAATTAATTATTTAAATGCATGGCCAAAACTCAAAGAACCCCATAAGAGTATGTGTATGCGATATGTGTTCTTTGGGTACAGACAATCTTGCTGTAAACATACAAAACTCATTATGTTAGGGTACTTTGAGAATCAGAATATGAATAAAACATATGCCCGCTGAAACATAATAAACAGGCTCCCCCTCCCAAATTCTGCAGCACATGCATGCGCATGGACTAAAACAGGTGGATGCAACCCATTATCAAAAAAAAAAAGAAAAGCTTTTCTGTGTAACTTAAATGGAAAAGTTATTCAGGCTCGTTCACTAAAACAAACCACAAGACTGCGCCTTGATGAAACTGCCAAACATAATGAGTTTTTTTTTTTTTACTGCACTGTCCAAAAGTCGCTGAAAGTTTATGAATATTGTAGCGCATATTACAAAAGCACAAAAACGTATATGCATAAACTATATAACCAGAACTCAAACATCACCACAAGACGACTCTTACATTAGCCTGTTTTCTCCACAGACAATCCTAAACCTTAAGCTGCTATCACGAGAATCAGAATCTGACAAAAAGCCATTGAAATATAATAAACAGGCTCCCCTCCCAAAATACTGCAGCACATGCATTGACTTAAACGGGTGCAAGGCTCTTATCAAGCGCTTTTCTGTGTAACTTAAACGGAAAAGTTAATTTTTTGTCTTTTATTTTTTTAAGATACACCAAATATTAGATGCAAACTCACCTATTGTATGAGTGGTTTGAAAAATCCCTTTATTTCAACATAATTTATGTGTCTGTTAGTGTTTCGTTGGAAATAAATAAGTAACGCAAAATACAAACAGATAAACTAAAAATGAAACTGTATCTGGAGACGAAGATTTCTAAGAATACCCGCTAAGAATGGTGTCCAAAGTGTCCAAAGCGCAGAGAATACACTGATCTCCGTGCGTGCGTTCACGCGCCGTGGATCGCGCTCTCCATATGCACGATCACACCGGCGGGTTGTTCATCTCGCTCCGTGGGAATCTCGTGGAAATCTGTTCACTGTCAAGCTGACGATTCTTCAGCCTCCCGCAGTGGTGACTCGTAAAGCATCGCAAAATCATCCCTAATCACATTATAATCCTCTTTTTCTCATTCTTGCTTGTAGAACTTGTGTATGTTATGTAGAAAATCCTCGTGGATGAACAGATAACTGTGTTGCTGCTCTGTTGAAAGTCATCCTGGCAGTCCAGACCGGGTGCATTTGCTTTCTGAGCGGATCTGATGGCGCCGTGCGCAGCACAACACAAAGTGCGTCAGGACGCGCAAAAACGCACAACTCGCACTCTGATGAGCTGGGATGATTAGAATATTGTGACAACTGTTTTAATCTGTAACCAGTGACACGATTTACCTTGTTTAAAACCTACATGGGAGTTTATTTAACCCTCATGTTCTGTTTGGGGTCCCCATGTTTTTTGTTTTTTTTTCATAACCTTTGACAAGATTCAAAAATCTGAAAAGTGCATGACATATAGAGGCTTTAACATTCAAGTTAAATATATATAATTATATATAGATCAGAACATTAAAATATATAATAATAATATATATTAAAAAAAATGAACTTCAGTATTTTACTTGATTAAAATTGAAGAAAAAAAACTCGCTAAACTTCTGAAATCAAATCATAGTTATTTATTTTAATCTATTGTTACTTCTGTTCATAAAAAGTCTGAACACACGTAGCTTTGTCATCATTACAGCAGTTGTACGAGAGGAACTATCTTAGTCTACATGGGGAGCCTTCCAATATTGCCTTGGCCAATGGGGGGCCTCCAAGTCAAAGAGCTTTTCTTTTCTTTTCTTTTTTCCTTATCAATCAATCCTCTATGGTGACTTTGAAGCACAAGTCATCATATTTTTTCCTATACCACCAGGGGGGATGTTTGGACAGCCATATAGAGGGAAATAGAGGTTATCCACAGTCTCTCTCTCTCTCTCTCTCTCGCTTGCCCACAACTGGGTGTCTCCTGGTGAGTGGATCAACCATCTTGTGAATGTCATAAAATGCTCTGTGCAAACAAAAATGATACGTAAGTGGATTTGACATTCCAGTCTGAGTTTGGAGTCTGGTGACTGGTGTGAATGGTGTTGTGGCTCAGGGCTGGTGACTGGTTCCCACAAGGTAATCCATTATTTCCATTGTGTCCTTGAAGTATGCACATAACCCTAGGTTTCTCTAGATGGATTGTCCTTGTAAGTAAGCAAATAATAATAATAATAATAATAATAAAGCGTTATCGGTGATCAATTAGATTGGCACAAGGTTTGCGATCGATTACTTGAGTCTTGTTGAACACTAGGGGCAGAACTCGTGGGGTTTGTTCATCCTACAGAAAGTTTGCGGTGGGAAAACTCGTCGAGTTAAAAGGAAAGGTCTAAACCAGGGGTGCCCAACCTCGGTCCTGGAGGGCCGGCGTCCTGCAGAGTTTAGCTCCAACCCCAGTTAAACACACCTGAACCAGCTAATCAAGCTCTTATAGGCATACTAGAAACTTACCAGCAGGTGTGTTGAGGCAAGTTGGAGCTAAACTCTGCAGGACACCGCGGTGCCCTCCAGGACCGAGTTTGGGCACCCCTGGTCTAAACAGAAGTGTTTTGCATGGAATAGTGACAAAGAAGCTAGAGAAATGATTTTAAGTCAGAAAAGATACATTCCTGCAGTACCGTTATCAATAACGCCACCTTGGATGTTTCCTGCAGTACTCATAGCTTTTTAGATGCTGGAGTTAATGAAAGAACCTGAAAACATTGTAGCTGTTATTGAAGATAGACTACAAACTGTATATCAAGTATTTGCTCCAGTATGGATCTAAAGATCCTAATACAGGGAGAACAGGTTTTGCATAACGCCACCTTGGATGTTTCCTGCAGTACTCATAGCTTTTTAGATGCTGGAGTTAATGAAAGAACCTGAAAACATTGTAGCTGTTATTGAAGATAGACTACAAACTGTATATCAAGTATTTGCTCCAGTATATACTGATGGATCTAAAGATCCTAATACAGGGAGAACAGGTTTTGCATTCAGTATTCCATCCTTAAACATTTTTGTCAGATCATTTATCAGTATACACAGTAGATATGATGGCAATAGCAACAGCACTACAGTGGATAGAGAAGACTCAAATCAAAAAGGTTATACTTTGTACAGATTCATGTTCGGCATGGTGATTTACCCAAAAGAATTGGCTTAGCAAGGGCCCGCAAGACTATTGAAACATATTTACTTGACATTGAACGGCTTTGGGCTATTTCTTTCAGAGAAACATGAATGTTAATGCCCTCACAGCTGTACAAATGATTGTGCTAAGACAGAACACATGGTGAGGTTAATTACAGGGTCAATCTGTTGTATTTATGGACTGGCCTGGACACAATTACATACTCTTGAATAATTTAAGATGCTTTAATGCACAGTGGAACTTATTCATGAGAATGCTTATGTGTTTAGTGCACTTTAACAAAATGACACAAACAACTCTTGCTACTGATTACACACACAAAAAAATAAAATATGTAAAAGTGTATGGTGTCTGCACCATCAACCATTGGAATTGGAAAAATTACTCTTTTCAGACAGGATTCCCAATACTTCTCCCATATGTCATTGGGCAGACCAAGAAAAAAAAATCTGAGTTAAACAGTGTGTTCAGTTGAGGAATGGAAGAGACGGGGACATCAACTGAAAGAAAAATCATTTCAAGTTATTACATTTAATTGTTTACAATAAGTCTATGAAAGTGCATTATGGGTCAGCAGCTTTTGAGTTTTCCTGTCAGGCATTTGACGCAAGTTATATCGGAAAAGTGCATGTCTACTTAGAATATAACAGAGAGTTAAAGGATTTTCCCATACTATGGAAATCAATGGCTACCAGCAACTGTCTGGTTACCAACATTCTTGTGTTCAGCAGAAGAAACTCATACAGGCCTGGAACAACTATGTTATATATGTAAATAATACACTAATCCGCTTAGCTGCACATTTATTTTTTTATTTTTTTTTAGGATTTTGTGTTGAATAAAAAGTTGACAGCATTCATTTGAAATAGAAATCATTTCATTATATATTTTTTTCTGTCACTTTACTGTACTTACTGTCACTTTTGATCAATTTAATTAATGTATCATTGCACACAAAAAAAACCTCCTGGCACAAATCTTTTGAAGAGCAAGTAAGTAAATGAATGAATGACATGCTAGAACAAATGCTATTTTGATGTCAATGTTTTTTTTTTCATAAATACATGCATACAAATAACAGACTACAGGTTTGGAATGAGATGAGAGTGACTAAACAATGACCTAATTTATATTTTCAGGTGAACTATTCCTTTAAAGAAATTGCACAACAGGGTCTGGCTGCAGACGTGCACTTGTACTCTCAGACACCTGCACTTCCGCAATTGACGTCACTTGCAGTCTTTATTTTTTATTTTGTTCTATTTATTGATTGTTAAGAGTGGGTTTCTTAAGAAGTTGGGTTATAGGAGCCTGTTTAAATGTTGAGGGAAAAACACCAGTGTGAAGGGATGTGTTAACGATGTGAGTGAGTGCAGGTACAACGGCAGGAGAAATGGCTTGGAGGAGATGAGATGGAATAGGATCAAGCTGACAAGTATTAGGATGATTGGAAAGGATGAGTTTAGAGACTTCTGCCTCAGAGAGTGGAGAGAAGGATGAAAACGAGTGTATGTTTGCTGGTAAGATGTGTTTGACAGTTTGTGGTGTGGCAAATTGTGCACTGAGGTTTGTAATTTTATTAATGAAGAATGTGGCAAAGTCGTCAGCTGTTAGAGTTGATGAAGGAGGGGGAGGAGGAGGACAAAGGAGGGAGGAAAATGTTTTTCTTAGGTTAGGCGAATTGTTAATTTTGTTGTGATAGTATGTCCTTTTAGCAGTGGAGGCATTAGCAGAGAATGAAGAGAGGAGTGATCGATATACATTAAGGTCAGTAGGATTTTGTGATTTGCGCCATACTCTTTCTACAGCTCTGAGCTTAGAACGATGCTCACGGAGAAATTAATTATAAAGTTAATTTTAAAGTTAATTATATTAAATCTATTTACACTTCTAGTTTATGTTCATCAAAACAAAAATTTCAAACCAAGCAAATAAACAACAAGTGAAATATGAATAATGGGTATAATGTTTGTTGAGTTATTTTCAGTGATTTGCTGTTCATAATGCCTGAAGAGGTCATAGCCTGAGGATACCACTCTTCCTGAACCTGGTCATTTACATGTGTGCTCTGATTATCCACAAACCTCTGTTAGACCGCACTTGGGAACCAGTTAGAAGTTTTCCCTCTGCTCTGCTTGTTTGTTGTCATGCTAGATTCTGGAACAGGAATATCCCCATCACTGGTGCTGTATTACGAAAGTGCTTGTTCATACCACAGCTGCCGCAGGCACTGGAAAATTGATGTACCGCTTCTCCTCTTCAGGAAAGTGTTGATTGTGGAAGGATCCTCTGACATCTAGGATGAAAACATAGTGATGTGGAAGAATTGGTGTTGTGGTGTTATAGTTCACTCAAAACCCATATGTCATTCTGCAATCTGTATGACCAACTTTCTTCTGTGGAGCACAAAGATGCAAATTCACTGCTAATGTGCCTGTAATAGCTTCAAGTTGCTTTGGATAAAAGCTTCTGCAAAATAGTTTATAGGATTTATTATTGTTGTTTTTTGAAATAAATTAAAACTTTTATTCAGAAAGGATGTATTACATTAAAAAGTGTGTTACAAAACATTTCTATTTCAAATAAATGCTGTTCTTTTGAACATTCTATTCATCAAAGAACCCTACAAAAAATAATCATGTTTCCCACAAAAATATTATGTAGCACAACTGTTGATAACAATAAGTAATGTTTCTTGTGAAGCAAATCAGCATGTTAGAATCATATGACACTGTAGACTGGAGTAATGATGCTGAAAATTCAGGTTTGCATCACAGGAATCAATTACATTTTCAAATGTATTCAAATAGAAAACAGGTATTTTAAATGGTAATACTATTTCACAATATGACTGTTTTTACTGTATTTTTGATTAAATAAATGCAGTCTTGGTGAGCATAAAATACTTATTTTAAAAATGTTAAAAATCTTACAGACTCAAACTTTTGAATGCTAGTGTACTTATTGAAAAAATGTAAATGAAAATACAGAAATTACAAAAATTCATCATTACCATGTTTGTCTATGAGAAAAGCAAGTTGATTGCAGTAACATGAGTGTAAACGTGACAGGTTTGCATTAGTAGTTTTGCAGTCTTTTGAAATGTTGAAACTTTTCTGTTAAATATAAATTGTGTTTGACCATTAATCCATCAAACAGAATATTCAGGTATAGCAGAAATTCGATTTTCTTTAGACAGTTATTTTTTTATTTTTTTTTTATTTCCTGTGTGCAAAGTACAGGTGGTTGAACAACAGTTTGGGGTGACATGAAAAGAGGATGT
>NW_015634493.1:755789-761071 GCF_001515625.1 Sinocyclocheilus rhinocerous
TAAATTACGAAGTCACTTGCAATCGCCACTTGCACTCTCCGATACCTGCAACGTCACTTGCAATCGACACAAAAATCGTGCGTGTTGCCAATGGAGACAAGAAGCTGTGGTGGTGATTTAATGATTAAAACTAATTTAGTACAATAACGTACATGGTCCTGCAAGAAAAAGACAAGACCCGCAAATCCGTGGCCACAGAACAGCAGAATATGAACGTAATGCACAAAGTCTCTCATTAAGCATTTTCCTCCCATAGAAAAACATAAACACTTAATATGGCTTAATGTATTAAGATGCTATTAAAATATCAAATTCAATATACAGTTTATTAAAATAATGAATATGTATATAGCATTTTCCACCTATACCGCAAAACGTGGCAAGTGTCTGAGAGTGCAAGTCTGACAGTGCAAGTGCAAGTCTGAATTGCATGTTGACATCCATGTTGCATAGTGTGTGTGTGTCATTAGAAAATCTCACAATAATTAACTGTCTTGTACAATATGAACTCGAGACAGGCCACAAATGATGATTTATTTTTGGACTGTTGTATCACATACCCATCAGCTTTGATAACTTGCTTTAAGAGAATTGTTCCTTTCTTCCATCAGTGTTTCATCTCTAAACTCTATATCACATGCGGTGGAGTCAAGGGCTACTCAATCATGAAGCCAGCTTGCTCTATTTCACTTACAATTACCCATGATACCCTGTGGACCCTGGCACATCTGTGATAGTCCCTACAAAAAATAATCATGTTTCCCACAAAAATATTATGTAGCACAACTGTTGATAACAATAAGTAATATTTCTTGTGAAGCAAATCAGCATGTTAGAATCATATGACACTGTAGACTGGAGTAATGATGCTGAAAATTCAGGTTTGCATCACAGGAATCAATTACATTTTCAAATGTATTCAAATAGAAAACAGGTATTTTAAATGGTAATACTATTTCACAATATGACTGTTTTTACTGTATTTTTGATTAAATAAATGCAGTCTTGGTGAGCATAAAATACTTATTTTAAAAATGTTAAAAATCTTACAGACTCAAACTTTTGAATGCTAGTGTACTTATTGAAAAAATGTAAATGAAAATACAGAAATTACAAAAATTCATCATTACCATGTTTGTCTATGAGAAAAGCAAGTTGATTGCAGTAACATGAGTGTAAACGTGACAGGTTTGCATTAGTAGTTTTGCAGTCTTTTGAAATGTTGAAACTTTTCTGTTAAATATAAATTGTGTTTGACCATTAATCCATCAAACAGAATATTCAGGTATAGCAGAAAATTCGATTTTCTTTAGACAGTTATTTTTTTATTTTTTATTTTTTCCTGTGTGCAAAGTACAGGTGGTTGAACAACAGTTTGGTGTGACATGAAAAGAGGATGTGATTCCTTTGGGGAAAGCTTCCTTTGGTCTCTCGCTCTGCCTATGACAACGCGTCTCACACCTTAAAACACCACACCTAAACACCACGCCGATCCAATGTGCCTGTGTGTGTGCGCGCGTTTCACACCAAATGTCAATGGTAGAACATTTATCTCAATTTTGTCCTTGGATTGGCAGAGTAGATTCAGTCCCCAAGAGTCTCATAAAGCCTCAGATCAAATCAGCTCCTACCTTTTGCTCAGGTTCTGTCACACTTCATCTAAAGAAGCAGGCATCTGCTTAACCTGCCATGCAGGAGCTGAAAAACGTCTACTAATGCTCCATTTAGACCTAAAAAGACACAAAAGCAAAACTATGGGTTTGCAGTTATTATAAATGGCCTACATTTCCTTTCTGATCTTAACCATAATCAAAAGACACTTTGATGCTTCATTGCTATGCTGCCAGGGCTATGAAATGAAAGATATATATAAATGTTACACATTGTAAATTGCATACAGTGGCCTAAAGTATTAAGACACTTAAGTCACATTTACAATGTCTGAATATCAAAGCATTATGATTAAAATATCAAAGCAATTGGCCTCTGCAACAAATGATGCAAAAATCTATTCTCAGAATTAAAATTTCTTCCTGCATTGTTGTATATTCTAACTTGATAGATATATATATATATATATATATATTAAACATTTTATTACTTGAAATAAAGCTAAAATAAAATAATATTAGATTAAAAAAATTCTAAATAATAAAAGCTGCCTTAGCAACTAAATGAAATAAGTTTAAGTTGTAGCACTAAAATTACAAACTGTAAAATAAATAAAAACTAAAGATAAATTAAACCTAACTGTAAATAAATAAAGAACAAATACTTAACAAAAATAAACGTATGTATGCATGTATGTGATTCTATAATTGCAAGTACATTTGGTGTCCGAAGTAATTTTTTTTTTTTCAAATGGTTATATTTTTAATTATTTTAATACTGTGCTACTCATTATGAATTGCAAGATGTTACAGTCCATAACAATATAATATTTTTTGCAAAAAGTGTCTTAAATAGCTGAAAATCATGATTTATTCTTGTCCGAATTAGTCAGTGCATTTTTTCCATCATGTATCATTGTGTAATCAAAATATTGTATTGTACTTTTCTTTTTGTAATATTTCATTCATTTTATTTATAAAAGCCCTAAAGAGTCATTTACCTAATTCTACAACATTATTTAAAAAAAAAAAACTTTTTTCTTATAAAAATGTGTGTCCGTAAATCTTGCGTCAACTCTGTTACCGTACCAATGTATTCAAATAGAAAACAGGTATTTTAAATGGTAATACTATTTCACAATATGACTGTTTTTACTGTATTTTTGATTAAATAAATGCAGTCTTGGTGAGCATAAAATACTTATTTTAAAAATGTTAAAAATCTTACAGACTCAAACTTTTGAATGCTAGTGTACTTATTGAAAAAATGTAAATGAAAATACAGAAATTACAAAAATTCATCATTACCATGTTTGTCTATGAGAAAAGCAAGTTGATTGCAGTAACATGAGTGTAAACGTGACAGGTTTGCATTAGTAGTTTTGCAGTCTTTTGAAATGTTGAAACTTTTCTGTTAAATATAAATTGTGTTTGACCATTAATCCATCAAACAGAATATTCAGGTATAGCAGAAATTCGATTTTCTTTAGACAGTTATTTTTTTATTTTTTTTTTATTTCCTGTGTGCAAAGTACAGGTGGTTGAACAGCAGTTTGGTGTGACATGAAAACAGGATGTGATTCCTTTGGGGAAAGCTTCCTTTGCTCTCTCGCTCTGCCTATGACAACGCGTCTCACACCTTAAAACACCACACCTAAACACCACGCCGATCCAATGTGCCTGTGTGTGTGCGCGCGTTTCACACCAAATGTCAATGGTAGAACATTTATCTCAATTTTGTCCTTGGATAAAGCTGGTTTAAGGAAATTCTAATGCATGTTATGTGTTTGACTCTGAGTAACTGATGTGAATTTGTTAACCTCAGAAGAAAACATTTTACTTTTTATTATACTTTCATTATCATGGCTGAGAGTTTTGCAGATATTCATGACAAACTCCTATCTAAGCATGCCTGTACCAGTAAGTGTTTGTTTTTGTGAGGTAAAAAAAATGTATTTTGGGCAATTAAACATAAAAGAGGATAGTTGTGGGTAAATGTGTTTTGTGCTGATAACTGCTTCAGTGCTTTTCCATATCCCTTGCCAATTTGAACAAATTGCAGCCTGACTTTATTTGGGGAAGGTAGGTGGCTTTGCCCGCACACCGACCCATAACTACATTACCCATTGTGTTCAGGACCCCGGTCGACTCTGAGTGGTCCTTGACTCTGAAGGCTAGGTGACACTTTTGCCATGTGGAAAGACAGGTTTGATAAATGCATCCATTAGGAGCGGGAAACAAAAGGGGGAATTTTAGCCCATGCCATAATGAAAGCAAGGTTAGCTTTGATATAACTAGAAGATCAGAAAAGCCATGGTTTTTCAGCATAACTTAGCTTGACTAGCATGGTCACATCAGTGAATCTGGCTGACCAGTGTTAACTATTAAGTTAGTTGAGAATCATGGCTACACCAGCATGCAATATTTATGTATTTATTTATTTATTTAGCAATCACTCTTTGCTTGCAAAATACAAGCACAGAGTTCCATTTAATACATACATACATATATACATACATGCATAAAGTCGTATGAATTTCTTTCTTAATATTTTGAAGATTGTTGGTAACCAAACAGTTGATGTTCCCCATTGACTCCCATAGTTTTTCCCCATACTATGGAAATCAATGGCTACCAGCAACTGTCTGGTTACCAACATTCTTGTGTTCAGCAGAAGAAAGAAACTCATACAGGCCTGGAACAACTATGTTATATATGTAAATAATACACTAATCCGCTTAGCTGCACATTTACTTATTTAATTTTTTTTAGGATTCTGTGTTGAATAAAAAGTTGACAGCATTCATTTGAAATAGAAATCATCTCATTATATATTTTTTTTCTGTCACTTTACTGTACTTACTGTCACTTTTGATCAATTTAATTAATGTATCATTGCACACACAAAAAACCTACTGGCACAAAACTTTTGAAGAGCAAGTAAGTAAATGAATGAATGACATGCTAGAACAAATGCTATTTTGATGTCAATGTTTTTTTGTTTTGTTTTTCATAAAGACATGCATACAAATAACAGACTACAGGTTTGGAATGAGATGAGAGTGACTAAACGCTACCTGCGGCGTCACTTGCAATCGACACAAATCGTGCGCGTTGCCAATGGAGATAAGAAGCTGTGGTGGTGATTTAATGATTAAAACTAATTTAGTACAATAACGTACATGGTCCTGCAAGAAAAAGACAAGACCCGCAAATCCGTGGCCACAGAACAGCAGAATATCTCTGTTACCGTACTATACTTTGCCTTTAAATTAGTGGAATTATCTCCCACAACTATGTAAGATACAGGAAATGATGTCACTTTCCCTCACTGTTAAGATCTGAAGCACTGAAAAGTCTATGTGCTCTCTCTAAGAAAATATTTTAATCTAAAAGTTCTTACACCAAGATGTCAAATCTGTTACCACAATATCAAAAGGAAAACAGATGTTTTCATTGATCACACTCTGTGTTATTTAAAAGTCTTTTAATCATGATTTTATTAGTGTCATGTGCTCTTAGCATTTATGCTAGTAAGTGGAGTTTTTTGGCAAAAAATAAAGAAAATGGTCAATTCTGTTACTGTCAAACTCTGTTACCAAGGTAGAGTAACAATGCTGACAATGCGGTAACAGAATTGACAGTCCATCGGACAATTCTGTCAATTCTCTT
>NW_015634493.1:761251-770092 GCF_001515625.1 Sinocyclocheilus rhinocerous
AAAAAACAATAAATTTGTTGTTTAAAATTCTAATAAACATTATTGATTTATTTTTGCACCCTTATACTATTTCAACAACATTTTTTTTAACTGGATATTGTATATAATATTTTTTTAGATGAAAAATATTTGTTCCAAGTGGAAGGTTCTGTGAAGACATAGGTTTTTATTTTTTTATTTTTAAGGTATGCATAGGTGAAATATTATCTCAGTTTCAAGTGATGGAATGTAAGGACTGTTTGTCTAATGAAACAAGAAGGATTTTTTCTGTTATAATTTATTGTTATTTCTACACATTGGCTAATCTGTCCGTAACAGAGTGGACAAATAATACCATAAAGACATCTGTTTTTTCATTAAAAGTAAAAAAAAAAAAAAGGAAATAACTTGTGTTTGGCAAGCACTGAATTATTAAAATTAAATATGTTTTCAATAAGATACTGAAAAAAATCTGTTAGTGAAAAGCTTTTTTTCTTAACTTCCTGCAATGCCAAATGTATCTCCAATTATAGAATGACCCATGTATGTATGTATGTGAAATATAAATATTTTGTAATATTATAATTGTCATTACTGTCACTTTTGATGAATTTGATGCATCATTGCTAATTAAAAATATTGATTTCTAAAAAAACAAAAATGGCAGTGTATACTGCTTGCGAAAAGCTTAGTCAGAATATACATGGCTAATTTTACTATGGCCATCAAAGATGAAAGATATTTTGCCCACCTACTTGTGTAGTTCCAGGATCTTCCAGCAGGGACAAACACAACCCAACCAGTCGAATCTTGACCATCTGGTCTACATCTATAATCTTAGACTTGCTCTCAATCATGTAGCAGATCAATCTTGTGTCTGCTGTATGTAATTGAATGGAATCAGGGCTTGTTATAATAGAGAAAATCCATCTGGAAAGAGATGTCCTGCCTTAAATATTTGCAGGAACAAACAAGAAGCTTTGGAGCCAGTCCCAGATCTAAATCCAGAAAGCACAGAGGTGATCAGGTGTAATGCAGACAGCACACATGGTTTCGCCCGTATACTGCTTTAATAAGCAGGCTAGTTTAATGAGATAATTGGCTATGTGCAGTTTTGCGCTCTTCCTTTGGCAGCCACTAGCTTCCCATTAGCCGTCTCTGTTCTAAACGCATAATAATATTCAGCTGATGACTGCCTGCATCAAATGTCTCATGAGCTCTTGAGCAAGGCAAATTCAATTTCTGTGCCATAAAAATGCTTCCGAAATAATCCAATCCCATTCAGGCTCATCTCTTCACTGCCTGCTCTTTCAGGCAAACACTGCTGATGCTGAATACTAAATGCCTGGCTTTTTACCGACTCTCTATCCCTGTGCACCCAGCATCAAGGCGTTAGAATGAGCCTGTGATGAGCCTCCTCAGCTGAACGGAGGAACCAGCCGAACTCAACTCTGGAGATCGATAACGCTCTCTTGGAGAGCCCGTGGCCCACTTTCTGAGGAGACACTGCTTTAATCTTCTAGGAAAACGATAATGCGTTTGTCCTGCCTCTTATATTAGCATTCAGCATTCGAATGACGAATCTGCGCATCAATGAACAACTTCCCAACAGTGCTGCGCATTACTTTCAATTTATGTGACAGTCTTTATATATCCCAACTCAAACTGCTTTATGTTCTAGATGACAAGAGCAACAAAATTATGATGGAAAGAATTGAAAATAAACACGTGGAAAGAAAATTGGTAATGCAAACAAACACAACTATTACTTTTAAAGCTGCCATCGATTCACAAACAAGACTTCTCTCTTTATTTACTATGAATTTTGACTTACTCTAACTGCGACAACACCATTTGTTCTTCTTCAAGCCCAACTCCATCATAATGTACACACTTTAAAGAGGTAATGAGATTACTTAGAGGGAAAGACGGAAGGAAAAAACGTATGTAAGCCAATGGACAGCTGAAAGCTAGAGTCTTTATTATTGTATAAAGCATGTGGGTGGAACATTTATTTATATATATATATATATATATATATGGGTTTTTAACAGTAAATGCAATGTAAATCAAATCAGAAACAAAACGGCTGCAAAATTTACAAGTTGCATTTCCATTTATACAACAATTAGTTTCAGTCAGTCCTCAAATTTAATTGCCCAAGTGGCATTTCAAAAGTGTAAATTCATACATTTTGCTCAATCTGTTATGAATTTGCACAAATGGTCTCATATGAAAACATGATTTGTAGGTAAAATGTCCCTCAAGATTAAATTTAGGGTGGACTTTAATGACGACTGCCGTACATTTTGGACAAGCTGTTATGAAGTACTATAATCTGACGCATGAGAAAATGTACGAATTGTAGGTAAAAGCTAATTGGTATTGGACATAATTTGAAATTAATAATAGTTAAGCTGGCAGTACAGTTTAGTTTGAATGCATTTTGTACAATCAAAGAACAACAATGAAGCTAGCTACTAATTTAGCTCACAAAAACTACATTTCCCATAATTCTCTGTGCCAGCCAAGAACAGTAAAACTTCAGTTACATATGCACACTATATATATATATATATATATATATATTTTATGAAGTAGCTTATGTGTTAATCATTAATTCCTTTTATTGAAACATCTGTATTATCTCTCTGCAAATTCTAATTAGGCAAAGCTGAGCAGAGTAAACCAAAATTAGCTTCCAGGTATTAGAATAGTAATCTTTCTCTTTTTGCATGATGCTGTTCAGTGTTGCCAGATTGGGTTGATTTTCATGAAATTTTGAATTGTGAGTGGGTGAACAAAATCTGGACTGGTTTGCCATTTTAAAAATATATAATATATTCCATTGCTTAACCCTGTAAAGCCTACTGTATCATGTCTTATACGCCAATTTTCGAAAACCTCTAAATTATCAACATATCAAAACTTTGCTGAAAAACCTGTTGTACATAATCTGCTACATGCCTTCTGTCATCTGATTGATATTTTGCTTTTAGTAGCAATTAACAACCTTTATGATGTGGTGAACAGATCTTTTTTACAGCAACATTTTACAGAATTTGTATTTAGTAAACATCATAACCACACTTACTTAGTAATATTTTAAGATGAACACTTAAGCGTCTTAGGTTTACTTGATTATCCAAATTGATGATCATAAAATTATGCATTTAAATATCATTGTAGTATGACACATTTTTGGGAGATATAAATTAACAACTGATATTTTTGCAGCATCTGCACCAAATTGCATATTTTTGCTCAGTTTGTGCCTCTGAATAAAACTGGGGTGTTCTATTATTTCTTTTTCCTCTTCAAGCTTCATATTCTCATATACTTATTTGTGTTTTTCTGACAATTATCATACTTTACTGGGTTAGTTATATAGTTCAAATTTGAAAATAATGGTAGGAATGTTACGTTGTACTGTATGTAACCTGAACAGCCAGATGCATTTACACTTGGCCAGGTTTCATTCAGACTTTCTTGAATATTTAGACTTGGTCATTTAATGATTGGATAGCTGATCAGTAAAAGTGTAAATATCCCCACTGATGTGTCATTAGCCAACGGTGCATAAAGAGATACAAAGTTACCGGGTTTTTCTGATGCCAAAATAATTGCGTCTTTGTATAATCTGTAGTTCTCCTGTGAAGTATCTGGATGCAGTGCAGTATAATTCATCATCATAGGACCTGCATCCCGTAAATATCACATTGTTTCCGAGTGTAATGTCACTTTTTTTATTACACGTCTTTATGGAATTGCAAATTAGTTTTCTCTATCTATCTATCTATCTATCTACCTACCTACCTACATTCTAAACACACTAGCAATAGTAAATTAAAATTTTGTTTATGAGTAAAGTGTTAAAATCTGTTTTTTTTAGGTTAGGAAGAAATTAAATCAAGGACACTTAAGAATTGAAATGAAAAACAGTTGATAGTTGGATTGCTCATTTACATATCATTACCATGCTTTCATTAAGGCATAGTTATCAGAAATTCCTCACAAATTAAAGTTATTGCCAATCTCAGATGCAAGAAAGAAGACAGAAAAAACATGAAACGCAGTTCAAAGGCCTCCTGAAATTTTTGTGTGCAGCCAAGAAGAATCTGAGGATTTTTGTCTTTAAATAACTTTTCAGGTGGTGCTGAGCTGAAAGTCTCACCGGTCTCACAGATAGCGGGAATATCAGCGCTCTTCCCCGGCCAGCTCCAGTCAAAGTGACACGTTTGACTGACTGCAGAGGAATGAAACTCAAAGCTGTGCCCCGTCCACTGGCCACACACCACACTGACAGCACACGGCTCTGCTTGACAGCGATAACATGGACTTTGATCTAAATCCCCACTGTCTGTTTAAAAGATGCTGCTACAGCTGTTAAAGTCGAAGGAAGCCGGTGAGCGAGGGCAGAAGGGATCAGAAAACTTGCTCCTGAAGTCTTGCCCACTGAAGCATTTGTGCTAGTTAAACTGCCCAGGGGTTGGAGAGTTGGGGCATGTGCATTGTCAGAAACAGCTATTTATGATTCAAGAGGTATCTCGAGTTTAAGATAGAGAGCCGGCTTCCTCAAAACCAACTTAGCGGAGGGAGAGAATATTATCCGATTATGTTAACTACCTTCTTAATCCCCGTTCATGCAAACAACACCATTATGCTGTATTGTTGATCATAGTGTGCATTCTAACTATTTGATGCCCTAATATTATTGGCCGTAATAGTTTTTTAAAAATATGACCACAAAATAGATGCATGTATTGCATAAAGTTGCACTTTTCTCAACAATGTCTCTTTGCTGGACATGTCAACAATCGGTGAGCGTGATTTGACCAAGTACAACATGTTCCTGGATCAACATCCTTGTTGAACCTGGAACAACATTCCAATCAACAAATCAGAATTGAGATATAACTTTTCTGGAAATATCTGTTTTAGGCTTACAATCAGGGTTAGGTGCTTCTACACCCTTGTTAATCAGCTATCATTTCCCACTGAGGGTTAGGTTTAGGGGTAGAGATTGGGCTAAGTCTATATTTTCGGACATTGATGTTGATCCAGGATCAACAAAAGATGTTGATCCAGGAATATGTCTTACTTGGCAAAATCATGGTGACCTCAACAATTATAGCAATGGATGCAATCACTCATCTGATGGGCTCTCACAAAAACTGTTGCTCTGTCGCTTCAAATCAATGTCAGTCTGCTTGTTTATCAGTACTTTTTCTATTCAGCTAACTGCTTTATTAGATCCAGCTGAAAGTATGTGCATTATTTTAGAATAAAACTACTAGTGTGTGTGATTTAAATGCAGTTTTACCTCATCTTGCCCAAAAACTGAGGGATGCCCTACTTTTTAGGTAAGTGGGTCATGGTTTAGCACATAATGACAGTTGATCAATGGAGAGATGTGCTGTTAAATAACATTATGCTAAATCAGTGCTCATCAAGAGCTCAGATGAGTGTCAGAGAGCTGAGATTCTTACAGGCAGAAGCAAATACGAGGTGCTGCTATCACTCCATGATTTTAAGTAAATTTGCATTTGATTGCAGACAGAAACCAGACATCCCAGACTGGAATATTTATATACGAAGGGGATTTGATTTAAAGGGACAGATCACTCAAAAATGGAAAAACCACTTGGACTTTGTTTCTTGCAATTCTCAATTCTGATATAAACTCGTACCACCTCTTCTGCCCCTTGGCTATCTGATGTTCTCCGTGAGTATCGTTCTAAGCTCAGAGCTGCAGAAAGAGTATGGCACAAATCACAAAATCCTACTGACCTTAATGTATATCGATCACTTCTCTCTTCATTCTCTGCTAATGCCTCCACTGCTAAAAGGACATACTATCACAACAAAATTAACAATTCGCCTAACTCTCGCATGCTCTTTAAAACATTTTCCTCCCTCCTTTGTCCTTGATTAAGCTCATGGAGCCACTACTAATGCGCAGATATTTTTAATCAGGTTTGCTAAACGTTGGATACGTCCGAGATGTGTAGCGCTGGGGAGGATCCCAGGAGCACAACTGAGAAACACTACGAGCATCGGGCGTCAAGTTAATATGCATTACTGAAGTGTGGAGTCTGTTCTGCCGGCTTAACATCTGCTTAACATTAATGAAGGATTGTAAAAAGTATTTAAGTTAAAGTGCAGATATGTGTCAATTTATACTCAATCAAATGTACACAACCAAAAATATTTGAGTGAAAGTAAAAGTGTAACTACATTTAATTTTACTTAATTATTTAAAGGTTAAAAAATACTTTTCTAAGCTTTCTAAACTAAGTTTTGAATGAAACAAAAGGCAGTAGATGTTTTCTCATTTTAATATTTTTGACACAAAAACTTCACAGAGAGAGAGAGAGACAGAAAGAAAGAAAGAAACAAAGAAAGAGAGACAGAAAAAAGAAAGAAAGTAAGAAACTGCTGAAAATTTAGTCAGTTAATTCAAGTTGCACCCTTTGCAGATCATTTTCTTTAAACTGAACTCCGTAAACCTTCATGTGACGTAGAACTAACAATTGTTTTTCTGATGGAACACCGAAAATGTTCAAATGTGCCAAATCACAAGTTTATTAGTTTAGGTTAAGACTGTGTATTGCAAATGTATGTATTTGCATGTATGTGTGTACATATATATTGTATATGTACAGGTAATTCAAATACATAAATCTTATATCTATGCCTAAATAAATTTTGAGTGCAGTTGCTATTTCATGTTCCTCATCCTTTAATTGGTCAGAAGACCACAGGCAGGTGATGAAAGAAGAACTCACATTCCGTACTTGTGTCATGTCATATTACATCTTACAGCAGTGAAAGTCTCCCTGTCCCCGTCACGGCTCTCTCCTGCAGACACTTCCAAAAGCTCTTTGTGTTCAACACGTCTCCGGCCAAAAAACATCAAAATAACCTGCCAAATCAAAATTCATAGCCTCTTCCACACAGACCGAGCGAAACTCACTCCTGTGAAGCATGAATCAGCCTTGTTGATCCTGATCAGAGTCATGCTACTGAAGACAAGAGCTTGTCTGCTTTACCTTAACCAGCTGTTATAGTTAACATTTAGGACAACCACATTTCTGTCACAAAACTAGTTTTTGATCTTGCATAAAAATAATTACCACCTAATTTATTTACATCGACAAAGAATGCCGAAACCAGATTTCTGACAGACACTGACGTGTAGAACATTCGACGTGTTACTGACACCCTCGGTCTCCATTACCTTTTCATTTTTGTCTGCCCATAAAGAAAGACTTCCCTTGCACTTCCCGTTTCATTTCCCTCTCTTTGAAGTGCACGCCACCTTCAAAGATTGGAATTAACTCAGAGAGCTGATGTTTTGGATGAGACTCACATCAAAAGGTTGTTTGAGATGACTGGTAGCGGTGTTACTGGCAAATCTGTGCAGTCAATTTTGAGGAAAAAGCTTCACATAACAACAGCTGAAAATTATTGTAGACATTGGCTCCTGGCAGTATCCGTGAGGAAAATGATGTATCTAAGGAAAATGGGCCTGATGCTGCAGAACATACAGTATGTGCAGGTTTGGAGGCAATAATAAAGAAGTTTAGAAACTGTGCTTGATTCTTCAGTACTGGGGGAAAAAAGCTACAAGAAAAGTACAAGTACAAGCAATTTATTTTGCATTAATCACTTCAACATTCATCCACAACAGGATGGAACCTACACAGTTTCTTCCATTTTCTCATAAAATGTGTATATTTAATTATCATTTAAGAACAATATACATACCTAATTTGAAACTTTTCCATCAAATTCTGAAATGTATAATATAACAGTATTATATTGACCACTGTCAACTATCGATATTATCAACCCTTTAAAAAAAAATCATATTGATCGATCCCTATACTTGACATGCCAATACAAAAATATCAACAAATAACACCAGATATCTATTATAAACATTGACAAATCTGATATTCAGTTTATATTAGTAATACACTGAAAATATGAAGGAAAAAAAATACTTTTGCTGTTGACAAAATAAGCATAATTTGAAAATTCCAAATTATTATTTTATTTAATTTTATTGTGAGCTACTAATAAAATTTATATTAAATATATTTGAAAATGAAAGGAATTATCTAAAGATCTCACAAAATATCTTCACAATTTGGGTGTCGGGGGTAATAATAATAAGAATAATAAAAAACTATAAGTCTCACTAGCGCCTATGAGATTTTCTTGAACTTACAGCAGATGAAAAATACAAAACGTGAAGGCTGACTGTCTTTTGCCTGCTTTTATAAATGCTTTCAGAAATATCTGATGGTCTTGACCAGAAGTAACACAGCTATAAAAAGAATGAAGAAACTCATCATAGTAAAACCAAACTATTTCATGAGAGAAGATCTGCAATGAAATATGAGGGCACCGTTCTATTGTGTGATTAAACCTGTGATGTAGAAATAAACAAACAATATAAGGATAGCTAATATTGCATTTTACAGCCGAGTTCACTTTGATTGGAGTGATTTGCATGATCTATTCTCAATTATTTACCTGTGTAAGAGCGCTGTGAGATGTGTTCAGCATACATCTCACAAGTAAATCTTGCTACTTTTTTTTTTCCTTTGGCATCAAAACGCCTTTTTTGTTTTGCATTCCGCTATGTTTTATAGTCTAAGCTTTAACACATATGCGACCCTGGAGCACAAAAGCAGTCTTAAGTCGCTGGGGTATATTTGTAGCAATAGCCAAAAATACATTGTATGGGTCAAAATTATAGATTTTTCTTTTATGCCAAAAATCATTAGGATATTAAGTAAAGATCATGTTCCATGAAGATATATTGTAAATTTTCTACCATAAATATATCAA
>NW_015634493.1:771481-791686 GCF_001515625.1 Sinocyclocheilus rhinocerous
TAAGTAAAGATCATGTTCCATGAAGATATATTGTTAATTTTATAACATAAATATATCAAAACTTAATTTTTGGTTAGTAATATGCATTGCTAAGAATTTCATTTGGACAATTTTAAAGGTGATTTTCTCAATATTTTATTTTTTTTTTTGCACCCTCTGATTCCAGATGTTCATCTCGGCCAAATATTGTCCTATCCTAACAAACCATCAATGGAAAGCTTATTTATTCAGCTTTCAGATAATGTATAAATCTCAATTTTGAAAAATTAACACTTAAGACTGGTTTTGTGGTCCAGGGTCACATATACTTTAACACAAATAAAGCTACATTTGCATTGCTAGAAGCAAAGAATAGTGTTAAATTGCTAGATAAAGTTTTGGTTGTGCATAAATGAAATGCAATTTCATGACACTCATATGTGTTGATTTTCGTGAAAAGCCACCAGAAAACAACACAACATTGTCTATGCAGCGTAAAGGCAACTGTAGATGGTTAGATAGATGCAAGAATGAAAACTACAATCATGCAAATGTAGCCTGCAAATAGATGCAAGAAGACCAATCACAATTCAATATACAGATACTGACATCACTGATGGTCTGATTTGAGTAGGAAACATTCTAAGCTATTTCTTAACTTCTTATTTTAATATTTCAAGCTTCTTAGGATTACAAAGCTTGTGAATGACTAGAATGATCTAAATAAAGTCTGTAAACTAAGCAGGTCTAGCTGAATTAATTGGGAAAGTTTGGAATAATGTTTGAGGAATAAAGCGCTGCCTTGTGGCACTATAATTATAGCTTTCTGTTGCCTCACTAATTCCTGGACCAAAATAAATCTTACAAAGCACAAATTAACAGAATCTGCGGTCCATGGATGAACCTTCTCAGTGACAAAAAGAGGGTGCCTGAGGAATAATATTATTACTGGTTCTGTTCTGGAGTGGAGCTTAAACCTGCTGTGAAATCACATTTATGGTCAGTCAGTGCCTGAAATGCCAACTCCTGTTAACATCCAGAGTGCTACTTTCAGAGGTACCGGACCTTTACTTCATCTGCTGGAACCTCAGGAGGTCATTTGCAGTTTAAGAAGACAGAGTCTTCACTCACAGTTTTAAGTAGCTGTTGACTAACCTCAACTGTGTAGATGTGTACTCATTTTTCAAACTAAGTTCATCTCAGTATCTTAAACTACCTCACCAAATCCTTTTATTTTTAGGAAGATGGTTCAAAAAACTTCTAACTGTTGCTCAGGGACTATGACGTGTCATATCTTCCAACACATTCCGTTGACAGATATTTCAACAATATATTTCAAAAGCTCATCCTGCAGAAATGTCCCTGTCAACCACATCTATAGAGTCCTTATTTAAATAAAATGACTTCTGTCTTCACATATACACATTGGTCTGCTTACATCTGGACAACAAATGTAATCACAATATAGTAGGGTTGTGGAAGATTTGGAGTGACATTTCCAAAAAAATTAAGTAAAAATGGTAAATCATTTTTATTTATTGGGACAGTAGATGAACTGCCCAGTGACATAAAAAAGATCATCAAAGCAGATATTCATAAAAAATGATCAAATGATTGATTTACAGTTTTATTTTTGAATTCATAAATGAGTGATTGATTCTTTTTTATGTGAAAATAGTTCTCCATATGGACTAACATCAAAGCACTTAAAGAAATAGTTATCCCAAAAATTAAGATTTGAAGAAAATTTACTCACCCTCAGGCCATCCGAGATGTAGATGAGTTTGTTTCTTCATCAGAACAGATTTGGAGAAATTAAGCATTCATCACTTGCTTACCGGTGAATGGGTGCCGTCAGAATGAGAGTCCAAACAGCTGATAAAAACATCACAATAATCCACAACTAAACCACACGAATCCAGCCCATCAATTAACTTCTTGTAAAGGTACGCATTTGTAAATACAAAATCCACAATTAAGGCATTTTAACTTTAACTTAAAGTTGCTTCTGCCTAAAATACGAGTCCATAATCCATAATAATGCTTCCTGCAGTAAAACATTCATCCCCATCCTCTAGCATATTTGTTTAGAACTCTTTTGGACTGTTTTGTTTGTAAATGGTGTTGCATATTTCTCTCAATATATACTCATTTTTCTCAATATATATTCATGTTCCAGCAGAAAGTCAGATGGCATGCAAATGTGGTGCACCTCAAGCTGTTTCGCTATGAGCACTGCTGGAGGGCAGCAGCAGTATGGAAGACTGAATTAGAGACAAAGAGAGAGAAAGAGAAAGAGAGAGAGGTTGAATAGGTCTCTATGTATCTCCTGCATTTTAATCCACAAGTTCACCTGTTGTCTTCCTATCTAAGTCTGTATAAGCACCAGTCCTTCTTAAGACATATGGAATTAAACAAATAATACAAACGTGTTCAAACATCCTGTTGATGTGAACAAACAATATTTCTGTCCCTCAGAGACTCTGAGATTCGGATTGTCATGGGCAGGATTTTAAATCTTCCTATAAGCTGAAAATCTGCAACAAGCACCTGTCCAGATGGATGTGCATATAATTATTACTTTTCACAACTTTCCAGACACCATGTAATTAACTTTGCTAATGTTTTTTTCTTGCCTTTCACATTATCGTGTCAGGGAAATTAGGAAAAAGAGTGCTGCACAGTGGAATACAGCATTTGAACATTGTCTTTATAGATGACACAAGGGAAATGTTTCTGTTTTTGTGTCTAGAGAGCTAATAATCTTAATGATATCTCTGGTCTACCCACATACGTGGGCAAAATACACCCCTAGCATTACCACACACTCTATCTCCTCTTCTTCCACAATTCTCAGTGCTCAAGAGCAATTCATATTGATCCGTATTTCTAAATCCTGCTCCTAGAGACCCCAACTTATGTGGCATTCTTGATTCAGCTTTAATCACCTTATTTAATTTTAATACTAAGTAAACAAACTCCAAGTAAGAATATAGTAAGAATATACTCTGTAAGAATATGCATAAGTCCCTTGTAGCCTAGGCTATATACACAGTAGTATTCAAACACAATCCAGATGCTCTGTATTCATGAACATAATGCATCTGCTTAGATTCTAATGCTTAGATTCTAACACTTTGCAAATGATGTTAATGGTTTGTGCATGCACAAATTTGTGAAAACAATGAAGTCAAGCATATACATATTATGTGTTCAATTTATAGGTATGCACTAATTTGCTAACACAAAGTGACTACCTACAACTGCCCTGGAATGCATAATACAGCCTTTTAGTAGTTTTCGCGGATTTGTGTGAATGGGGATCATTTTGACAACATTGTTATCTGTATGCAAAACTTTTCAAAAATGCAAAGGAAAAACTTGTCCCTTTTTGTAGTATATAGTTGTCATGTAAATGTACCTTAAAAACCAATCAATCAGTTCTTTAATGTGTGTCTAAAACATACAGCGTGACCACTGCAGAGCGATTCTTCAATGAATCTCTCTAGTGACTCAAACACAAGCACCTAACAACTATAAGGCTTAGAACAGTATAGTGATGTTTCCACATTTTTGATTGTTTCATATTTCTATACATACACACACACACACACACATACATGTAACCCCTCCAGCTCTATTCCCCTCATTCTTGCTCCAAACTGGATTCGAACTGGCGTTTCCAGCATGTGAAGCAAACACACTAACAAGGACACTAACTGAGACCACAGCTTCTAATGTCAGTCTCTAGTGGGCCTCTTGAGATCAGGGGAGTGAGGTTTTCCTGCGCAGTTCTTACCAACTAACCTCCGTTACACTCACCCCTCTAATCCTCACTCCCATCCGGTTCACGGCACCAATGTAACCCACCCGCTCACTCTAGCGGGACTCGAACCGGTGCTTCCAGCATGTGAGGCGGCCACGCTAACAAGGACACTAAAGACCACAGCCTCTAGCATGCCTCTTGAGATCAGGGAAGTGAGTTTCACCTGCTCAGCTCTTACCAGCTGGCCTCCATTACACTCACCCCCTTAAACCTCACTCCCATCCGGGTCACGGCACCAATGTAACCCACCTGCTCACTCTGAACGGGACTCGAACCGCTGTTTACAGCATGTGAGGTGGCCATGCTAACAAGGACACTAAAGACCACAGCCTGTAGCGTGCCTCTTGAGATCAGGGAAGTGAGTTTCACCTGCTCAGCTCTGACCAGCTGGCCTCCATTACACTCACCCCCCTAACCTCACTCCCATCCGGGTCACGGCACCAATGTAACCCCTCCGGTTCTACTCCCCTTGTTCTTGCTCCGAACAGGATTCAAACCGGTGTTTCCAGCATGTGAGGTGGGCATACTAAAAAGCATGCTAAAGACCGCAACCTCTAGCGTCAGTCACTAGCATGCTTCTTGAGATCAGGGGAGTGAGGTTTACCCGCACAGCTCTTACCAGCTGGCCTCCATTACACTGACCCTCCTAAACCTCACTCCCATCTGGGTCACGACACCAATGTAACCCCTCCGGTTCTACTCCCCTTGTTCTTGCTCCGAGCGGGATTCGAACCAGCGTTTCTGGCATGTGAGGTGGGCACGCTAACATGGACACTAAAGACTGCGCAGCCTCTAATGTGTCTCTTGAGATCAGGCGAGAGAGGTTTACCTGCTCAGTTCTTACCAGCTGGCCTCCGTTACACTCACCTCCTTAAACCTCACTCTTATCCAGGTCACAGGACCAATATAACCCCTCCAGTCCTAACTGCCCCACTCCAAGCAGGACTTGAATGTGGGTCGCAGGCATGGGAGGCGAGCGCACTAAAAAGGATGCTAAAGACCACAGCCTCTAGTGTCAGTCGACTGCACGCCTCTTGAGATCGGGGGAGTGAGGTCCACCTGCTCCGCTCTTACCAGCTGGCCTCCGTTATGTACATACATATATTGTATATAGATCTGCAAAAACAGGTTATACAAATATCTGCTTAATATTGACATCACAGCCATGAGCACATCAACATATGATCACCATAGTCACATATAAATGTCTACTCAGTATTAGTATAACATAAGAGCAGTCATTTACTAATAAAAAAAATCTTGAAACTACTGTACTACATCAAAACCAGCCTGTTTAATTCTGAGGGTCAAGAGGGTGGAAAATAGTCATGCCAAACTAAATGATTATTGTTTGAGTGCAAAAAGCCTTGACTAACAAAACAAGTGGCCTTTGGGGAAAAAATGCTGCAAAAGTGTTCAGTATGTCCCTTTTAATATAATTCTGTACAATATATCTATGTGCTGTACTTCAGCAGGTGTTGAGGTGTGTCGTATGCTATGCCATTCTGAGTGAATAATGTGTTTATGTTTTCGATTTAAACTCTGAAATATGCCTAAATAAACAAGACATCACAATTATGAGTCAACACAATCTGTTTATCTGTTAGTAATTTCACTGACAAAACTGCTGTTTAGAAGCCAAAATGTACCAGTAATTCTGAGGTTGGTACACTTAAATGTATATTCAATGGGTTTGCCTTCAAAATTTTAAACGCAACACTTTTAAGGCTGTCAGTTCACTTGGCGGCCATCTTTGGATACTCCCCTAATTAAGTGTATTCCAGTCATATCAAGTTTGTAAAGAAAAAAAAGTCCCTCCAAGGGAAGTCAGTGCGACTGGTGGCCATCTTGGATAAGCCACATGGCAGCTACCTACCAGTCAGGTAAGCACAGCTACTATTTACTCGAACTGTTAAAGCTGAAATTTCAAAGATTGTGGATTTTAATAACAAATGTCAAATCCGCAAAAATACATAAACCCCAAACTTTTGAACGGTAGAGCATAATGTTGTGTTTTTAATGACAGTTTGCAGCTGTTTGGTGACTTTTAGAATGAAGAGGCTGTTTTGTCCAACTGTGTTGTTATGACTTATCTGTAAATAAACTTCAGTTATTATCAAATATTGAAATAATGTCTTATGGGTTGTGATTCTGTCAGCTCTTTGATTTGGAAGCCTTGAACCATAAGGTGGAAATTATTTTACTTCATTGCTTATTTTTATAATTTTTTTTCTTAGTTTAATTGTTTTATGTAAACAAGCTTACTGATTAACAATTAGCATAGAATGTTTTGTCTTTTTTTATTCATATCTTTTGATATATTTTGAGCCAAGACTTATCCCCAATAGTGACATACCATTTTATCACATAAACAGACATAAGAAACAGTCAATTGTTTATGGGTCTTTGCCAGAAGTGAGCAGCTGGCTGTTTAAGTCAGTGTCAGAAATTGACTTTTTATGGAGGGACGACTTAACGCCCTGGAGTTTATTTTCAGGGACATTTTTAGTTTCAAAAGGGCTTCTTCTTTTTTTTACCCGTAATATGCATTTTGGATTATACTCTAATTTGTATAATAGCAATAAGAATTATTATTATTATTATTATACAGTTTACTTAATTTTAATCAAACAGTGCTGAACATTGGCTCCCCATCTGTCAACACTAGTGTCAGAAACAATCTGGACTAATCTGACAGAAATTCAGTATTTGCTCCCTCATTTCTGTCTTTTGTTCTCTTTTTTTATATATATATTTATTTATTTATTTTTTTCTGACTGTTCCACTGCATCACTCACACAACAAGATTATGCTGCAATCTCAGGCTTTCTCAGTCTCATTTATGTCCAGTGTCTTATTATTATATTGTTGAGCTTGGTTATGTGAAACTTGCTTTGCATTATATCAATGTGGAATCTGAATTGGTTACAGAACATATGTGAGTTGTTGATGGAGTTTTTTTCTTTATTTATGTCTTTTTTTTTTTTATCAAATATGTAAGTAAAGAGATTGTACCATAGTAAAAAGAGTGTAGCGATACCCCTAGTGGCATCAAAAATACTTGAAAATATCTGCAAAATTGGTTCACATGTATATTTTATAGGGCAGCCTTTCCAGTTAACTTTTTCTTTAGCGTAAGTTTTTTATTTCACGCATTAGAAAAGTTTGATTAATTCATACAGCCTTGTGTCATAAACACAGTAGCACTGTGTCTAGTTACGCATTGAGCCGAAGGCATTTCTCACAAACACATATGCACCACTGTCAGGGGTGCAAACTGACAGGCTGTCAGAGTGTCCCAATAACTCGCACACCAAGTTTAGCTGATGAAGTGTCTGTCACCCTCGACTCATGGGAAAGTCACAAGATTTTATTGACAACCGTCTCAGAAATTGAATAGGCAAAAAAGAGAGCAGAGAGCGAGAGGTTTGTGCTGCTGTTGAGATGTTGTGAAAATCACAAAGAGAGAGAGAGAGCTAAGATTCATTTCCAAAATTTAAAGGAATAATATACTCAAAAAGAAAAATCTGACATTATTTAGTCACCTTTATATTGTTCAAAACCTGTATGATGTTATTAAAGGAGCACAAAAGGAGAACTATTTGAAGAATCAATATGGGCTAGATGGCTAGATTTCTATAAAAATTTGAATGCTGTTCTTTAAGTAAAGAATCCTGAAAAAAAAGAATCATAAAATATTAAGCAGCACAACTCCAACATTGGTGAAATCAGCATATTAGAACGATTTCTGAAAGATCATATGATACTGAAGACTGGAGTAATGGCTGCTGAATAGAAAAGAGCTACATTAAATTGTAATAATATTTTACAGTATTACTGATTTTACTGTATTTTTGATCAAACAGATGCAGCCTTGAGCATAAGATACTTTTTTTTAAAAGCATTAAAATTCTTACTGTTGAACAGTTGTGTATGTGTAAACCATTTATTTACGTGTAAAACATATTTAATGAGGAGGGGGGGGGATACAGAATGCATCTTTAAATTTCATTCTGTTCCCGACACAAAATTATCATATTGCTTCAAAAGCCTTGGAATAACTGCTTTTATGGTGCTTTTTTTTGTCAATTTCAGAGCCATTATGTGAAAAAAGGTTCTTCAAAGTCAGCTTTTATGTTCCACAGAGGAAAAATAATAGCATACAGTTTTGGTAAGTGCATAAGTACTGTAAATGATGACAGAATGTTCATTATTTGGTGAACTATCCTTTAAGCAGGAAGACTGAATATTTGATTAATGCAGGTTTGTATACATGTATGCAAGAAGAGAGAACGGATGAAAAGGAAGCATCAGTTTTGGACAGCGTCTTACACAGGAGCAGCAGTGAATACTGGGAACTCATAAACAGAAAAGCAACAATTGCCGTCTAACTCGCGTGTGTGTGTGTGTGTGTATGTGTGTGTACCTGTTTTTCTATTCTGGTGGGGACTTAAACCTGAATACACACAGACTCGTGGGGACTCGTGTCACGGTGGGGACCTAAATTGAGGTCCCCACGGGTAAACAAGCTAATAAATCACACATAATGAAGTTTCCTAAACAGAAAGTTTCCTGTGAGGGGTAGGTTTAGGGTTAGGGTTGGTGTAGGGCAATAGAAAATACGGTCTGTACAGTAGAAAAAACATTACGCCTATGGAGAGTCCCCACAAGGATAGCTGACCAGACAAGTGTGTGTGTGTGTGTGTGTGTGTGTTTCACCTCTCATCTTTTCTCTCTCTGAGGTTTATTCTACCTACGGCTCGATCCAACAACACACACAAAAGCATATTCCTCTGTTTCTCCATCTCAGCTGCCCAGCATAGGGACCTGGAGAGCTTGTGTTCACAGATTTCATTGTCAATGCATCAAAATGCCATGCTCCAGCTATACATGTTGTTACATGGCAAATGGTTTAATAATTGTGCTGTTTAAACAACCAAAGATCTATATGCACTATAATAGGTGTAGGATTTGAGTTTGGTGTGTAGGAATTGGAAAACACAACAGCAGTTAATTGCTACAGCGACTGAATTTCAATCCAGCAGTTTCGGAGTGAACCGCAGAAGACCTGTGGGTCCTAATGTCATATCTGCTGTGATACACAAAGCCGAACAATTCTTCAATTCAAATCTGTGTTTTTCCATCTGCATGACTGGGGCTCTGTTCCACAATCTGTTGAGCAGCATACAGCAGCATACAGTAGGCAGCATTTTAAGGCACTGTAGGTTTGGTCCCGTATATATATAAGAGCAGATGGGGTAAGATTTCATATATATGATTATATTAAGGCTCATTATAAAAAATATGCCTCTCTATTTTTTACAAAACTCATATCATAACTGTGTGCATACAGTTCACTGCAGTTTTCAGCTGAAAAGTCCATTAGTGGCAGTTAAACACCAACAGCTTTTACTGCTTTTCACACTAATTCTGATTACATGGGCAGATTATCGATAAATAAAGACTTATTTTTATGCATTTCTTGCACAATATCTATAAATATAAATATGTTATGACCTCAAAACATTTTTACCCTTGTGCATGATTTGTAAACTAATACATTTTGAATTTTGCATCACATAATCAGCTCTATATGTTTGTTTGTTTGTTTGTTTTTTCAACGTAATAAACTTGCTTGGTATCTCACCTGGTGCAACATTGCATTTGCGGTTTAGTGAAGGGGGTATGTTATTTTGAGCATTGCCGACTTCAAAAACAATAAACAATCTTGCTGACCCCAATATTTAGAATAGTAGTTTATGTTTAGAAACCCCAAACTTTGCTGAAATTCTAAGTTGAGTGTTATGTGAAAAGTGTTACAGTATTTGTATGATGCTTGGTGTACTGCCTAAATGGAGCGTTCCTAATTGGTCACTTTCAAGGTTTAGTTTCAGTCTTAGAAGGCAGCTGCCTACTGCATGTAGGCTGTAGATAGCGAGGCAGAGCTCTCAAATCTCATTTGTGCAAGCACATTCAAACTTGCAGCTTCAAGACATGTCGTGCCAGATTTGATGTCAGTGAAGTCAGATGTTCTCACATATCTCAAACTGAGTTAATAATGTTGCCAGATTAACAATTTCTAAACAAGTTTAGAGGGATGTTTTGGGGTATACAGATAAACATTGTCTCTGTGAACCAGGAGATCTCATACCCTGTAGCTGTTTTTTATTCCTCAGGCTGTGTTCATGTCTTACACTTCTGCAAATCTGTTTTGTGATGGTTAAAACCTTTATGTCCAGCGAGAAGCATGTAGACAACCAACAAAATGACAATTATTATATGCTGTACCAGTTTTGTGGAGCTCTTTCTATGTAAGGCACAAGCTGGCAGGATCCCTGAGTTTAGTGGTTTGCTTCGCAAACAGACTGTGAGCTGTGACACTTCCACTGTAAGCCTTTGGAGACACATGAAATATTTGGTTGAATCTTACATCTGAAGGTGTCCCTGAAAATCTTCACAGCAGAATGTTTGATTACTCAGAATCATCATGCATAAGACTCAGAGCTGGACGTTTTAGGAAACCGTAATCTACGGCTACATATTGATATTTTCCCTCTCACATGTGCAAATCTATCCATCTATCCATCTATCTATCTATCCATCTATCTATCTATCTATCTATCTATCTATCTATCGTTCTATCTATCTGTCTATCTGTCTGTCTGTCTGTCTATCTATCTATCTATCTATCGTTCCATCGTTCTATCTATCGTTCTATTTATCTATCTATCTATCGTTCTATCTATCGTTCTATCTATTGTTCTATCTGTACATCTATATCTGTCTGTCTGTATGTCTATCTGTCTCTCTATCTATCTATCATCTATCTGTCTGTCTGCCTGTCTGTCTGTCTGTCTGTCTGTCTGTCTGTCTATCTATCTATCTATCTATCTATCTATCTATCGTCCTATCTATCTATCTATCTATCTATCTATCTATCTATCTTTCTATCGTTCCATACATCTATCTATCTATCTATCTATCTATCTGTCTGTCTGTCTGTCTGTCTATCATTCTATCTATCGTTCTATCGTTCTATCGTTCTATCTATCTATCGTTCTATCTATCTATCTGTCTGTCTGTCTATCTGTCTATCTATCGCTCTATGTATCGATCTATCTATCTGTCTGTCGTTCTGTCTGTCTGTCGTTCTGTCTATCTATCTATCTATCTATCTATCTAATAAACAAAGTTTGTCTTGACACTTAATTTTAATCCTACTGCCTACATTCAATTTTCGATTGCAACTCTGAGTCCTGTTTGCTACCTCAATTTTTCACAATTATAAATTGGCATTTTAAGCAATACTCCACTCACAGAAAATGTTGCTTTACCTTAAAAGCACATCACATTTGCTTTTTTACCTTTTTATATTTATTTATTTTTGCATATATTTGGAAGATGCCTAAAATGCATTCAAGAATTTTATTTTAGCAGTTCATGCATTCATGGGAATCAAGCCCATGACCTTGGCACTGCTGCTGTTTGAGCAACAGGAATACTGTTAAAATATATTTTTGATGAGCATGCAGAGGTAGGATGTTTTATTCATGTTGGTCAGTTTAGAAGTGCTGCCAGTTTAGACCACTCAAAACACCTGTTAAAAAGAGTTTTGAGCAGAAAATATCTGGCTCGTGCTGTGAATGTTACCAAACTAACTGTGAAAAAAGGCATGAGTGTGAAGATTGGTGACTTTCAGGTAATGTAGGTGCTTGGAAAATCAGGGTAGAAATCTAGCAAAAAGTTACTGAAGAAACATGTCAACTTTGGTGAAATTTCTAATGTGATTTTAGGAGTAAATTTTGTCCTTGTCCTCGTTTAAAAGTACATTTCTTCCAAGACAGCAATTGTGTTTGCTTTGAACAGGGCAAGTATGCACACATGTTCACACATCCCAAGATTTTGCACAGATTTTTTTCTCCCTTTCTTTTTCTCCGTAGGACAACACTTATATAAGGTCCCCAGTGACTTTTTTTTTTTTTGCGAGAATGAAAGCATTTTTCTCCCCAGTGCTTCGTTTAGAAGTAAAGTACAACCATGAATAAAGAATGAAAATTCTGCTATTACGTTTTGTTGTGGAGCAGGATCAATTTGCTATTTATGGCTGAAAAATAAAGTAAGGTGGAGAAAAAGAGACATGATGTCTGAGGTTGCTTATAGATTAAAAATGCATTCTGTAATTTGTCCTTATTTAAAATGTTTTATACCTAAGTAAATGAATATTACTTGTGGAAAAATGTGTTTGAAATCATGTACTCTCACTTGAGATGAAGACTCCAGTCATATCAGTAGCCTAACAAAGCTGTTTTATTTTGCATGGAGTGGGTGGCCTCATGGGATCAAATTGACATCACATGATCATCTGAACACTACTTACTTTATCTCAGTAAGCTCCTGTTACAAGACAATTTTGGTTGCAGAATAAATTAATGACTGACTGCATACAGGCAACATAACTGATTAAGTGCATCTTTAATGTATAAACTGTTATGTGGACGTTAAACTCTAGCTTTGGATTGGATTGGGAATCTGAATTCACAAGTCACATTGTGTGTTTTTGATTCACTGTAAGCAACTGGCTCATAAGAGTCATACGACCAGTGATGAAATCAGACAACACTGATTGCGTTGCATGTTTTTGATTCACTTTCAATAACTGGCTCATAAGAGTCATTCATTTAGGAATCAGAATATACTGTTTGCGGTATATATTTTTCTTTCACTTTGAAAAACTTGCTCAAACAGTCATTTGTTTAGGAATCAAAATACACTGGTAGCGTTGTGAAAGACCGTTTCATTAGAGTAATTTGTATGGGAATTGGACAACACTGGTCATGCTGAATGTTGTTGTGAACTGCTTTTATTTTATATTTTTAAGAAATTCAGTAGTTTTTTTTTTTTTTTTTTTGAAATAGTAAAACTTTTTGCTGTCCTATACATACAAAGTTGCAAAGCCATTTAGGGTTGTGATATTTGAGGAACTATAGTGTTTAAATGTTTGCAAATGTACTGAATATTTAGCAAACTTTATTCATTTTCCTTCTGTTGAACAGTGGAATTTGTAGTGCATGCATATCGAGGTAATGTTTGCAAATAGGCTATCATTCGAATATGTTTCACTTTAACTTTCTCTAGCTATCTTTCTCTTTGTGTCTCTCAAGTCAGAATTGTGTCTTTATGGAAATACAGAACTATTATGTAATGAATTCTGAAAGACGTCAAAATCGATGCACTTGTCGACAGTGCTGTTTACGGAATATATACGAGTTGTGAATGGAGGAATATGTCTCGTGTCTCATCTTGTAAGCGTTAGTTTGATGACCTCTGTGCATTGTTGCTCTCCACACACATTTCCAGAAACCTTTACAGAACCTGCCGCACATCTCCTATTATGTGAGCTGAAATTATATAGACATCACATGATAGAAGTGCTGTTGTGCGTCTAGAGGAAATTGCTAACATTATTCTATACCGCTCGCTGTGCCAACAAACGGCATGAATTTACTAGCACTCCCAGCGTTTAATGTCACTTTAGCTTTTAACATTTCTGTCCTTTTAAAGGTACCTTCTCAAAGTGACTGTATGTAATTTGCAGGGGACGAGACTTCCTGTGATCCGTTTTAATAGCAGCACATATAATTTAGGCAGTATTTGCCAGAATGATTTAGAATAATGTATAGGTCAACAGATCTATAAGGGCACAAAAGCAGAACGGTCCAGAACAAACCAATGCGAAGGAAATGAAGGATCCCAAGGTTGCTCTTCAAACGTCAGCTGCTGAACATCTGAGAGCTCACGCATGGCACATCCTGTGAGACGGCATGAAGAAATCAATAAAATATTGAATTTTTTAGAACCTATGTTCATAATATTGAGATAGATGGAATGGAAATCAGATAATGTGATAAAGTCTGTAGAAAAAATAATCACGTCTTGTACCACAAAAACCGCAACTACAAGATTGCATATAAACACAAATTAAATAACCATGCAGATAAGACCATCAGCTTCTGTCTGGCTATGAATGTCATGTTGCTGTATCATTAATGGAACAGTTCTCCCAAAAATGAAAATTTACTCACCCTCAGGCCATCCGAGATATAGATGAGTTAGTTTCTTCATCAGAACAGATTTGGATAAATGTAGCATTACATCACTTTCTCACCAATGGATCCTCTGCAGTGAATGGGTGCCGTCAGAATGAGAGTCCAAACAGCTGATAAAAACATCACAATAATCCGCAAGTAATCCACTCCACTCCACCCCATCAGTTAATGTCTTGTGAAGTGAAAAACTGCATGTTTATAGGATAAAAAAAAAAACATCATATCTGAATCAGGAGAGAAAAATGCACAGATCAAGGATTGTTTACAAATGAAAACAGTCCAAAACAGTTCAAGTAATCCACACCACTCCAGTCCATCAGTTAATGTCTTGTGAAGTGAAAAACTGCATGTTTATAGGATAAAAAAAACAAACATCATATCTGAATCAGAAGAGAAAAATGCACAGATCAAGGATTGTTTACAAATGAAAACAGTCCAAAACAGTTCTAAACAAATGTGTTAGTGGATTTTGATGTGAGAGACAACCCGGGGATGTACTTTTGGAGCTTTTGGAGGACGCGCTATTATGGATTATGAACTATTATATTTTGGCAAGAAGCAACAGTTTAAAGTTAACACACCTCAGTGATGGATTTGTTTCAAAAACATGCAGCTTTTACACAAGATGTTAATTGATGGACTGGAGTCATGTGGATTACTTGTGTATTATTGTGATGTTTTTATCAGCTGTTTGGACTCTCATTCTGACGGCACCCATTCACTGCAGAGGATCCATTGGTGAGCAAGTTATATGAAAATATAAATTTGTTCAAATCTATTCTAATGAAGAAACAAATTCATCTACATCTTGGATGGCCTGAGGGTGACTAAAGCTTCAGCAAATCTTTGAAACGTTTTAAAAAGAAATAGTTCACCCAGCAAAAATTGCTTTTTGTCATTTTATAACTTTTTTCGTTCTTCTGTAAAGCACAAATGTTGATGTTGTATTGACCATGCACTTTTGTTGTATATACTGCCTTACATCTAATTTTGTGTTTTACAGAAGAAAAGAAAAAAAAACACATCGAAAGACTGAAGAAAAAAAAAACAATGCTCATTTTTTAGTACAAATTGCTAATTTTTGGGTGAACTATTCCTTTAAATACACTGGAATACGAATAATGCAAAATAAACTGCCTAGATTGTGTCCTGACAAACACACCCTCCTGTAAACCCTCCAATGGATTCTTCAACAGAAAGTGACTTTAGTCACCGGGAGAGGGCAGAAACAGATGTGACGTGTGTCAGGAGGGGTAACTTTGCCTGTCACCTTTCGATGTGTATTCTCATGGAAGACTGTGAGTGTAGGGATGTGTATGGATGGATTGATCTGACAGGCATGTGTGAGAGAAATGTATAAACAGGCCGAGAGGAGCGATAGAGTTGGTGAGCAATAAAAAGAGAAGCAGCGAGAGAGTGGAAAAGCAAAATAAAGGTTGCATGACGGTGCGCTGAGTAAGCGCTCAACGGCTGCAGCGTTTCAAACCATGCATCACTAATTAATCTATGTAAATTCGCAGAGAACACTTAGCCAGACCTTAATGAGCTGTCCGCCTGTAGCACATGGCCTTCCTCTGAGCATAAACCGTGCTCTCTGCCTGTCCCTCATCGGAGCTCACAAGGACATTCCACTTTAATTGGGACATAATGCAGAAGATCTTGATCATCACAGCTGAGCGTTACTTAGCATTTGTGATTTAAATCCCCTAAACTTGGTCACATAACTCGTCCAACATACCTCAAATCATGCAAAAAAAAAAGTAAAGGAGGGAGCCAAGCCAAATCTACAGACCATAATATCCTAGAGATTTATAAATAAAGATAGTAAGCATGCACACACTATTTTTTTAAGTAGTAAACTGAACTCTTTATTATTAATTGTAGTTATTAGTATGTAAAGTGTGGTGTTATACATATATTTACAATTTAAATGTATCTGACAGCGTCTATGATTTAAGTATTTTACATTTGAACTTAAGAGATGTGCATATTACTTATGGGTTAATATAATATTACTTGGGTCAATATAATATTTAATTAATAGAATTAATATTTAGTTTTTTATTTATTTAGTTTTTTTTCCAATGTCAATGAAATTGAATTTTTACGTCAAGTTAAGAATTTTTTATTGCCATCACATTTTTTTAACGTGTATAACTTAAGTTGATATTATAACAGTATCCTTCTGTGCTGTGTAATTTTATGATCATTTTGAAGAATTTCATTCATTTTTGCAGTCCTAAACTTTACATAATTTTTACATTTTAATTCAATAGTTATATTTGATTAAAATATTTTAAATATCTGTATAACAATATAATGTAGCTAAACAAATATATTTGTCATGTAAATATAATTAAATTTTTTTGTATCTAAAACTGTGCATACCTAAATAATTTTACATTGTAGATGCTGCCAATATGTATTTTACTCATACAATTTATCCATAAGCTCCCATTGACTTAAATTGTTAGAATATTTATTAATAATTTGCCATTTAACTGGCAGTATCATTGTAATATTTTGCATGCTAAATTGTAATGTAGTCCTTTTGTTCTAGTTAATCTTAGATGCTATATTCAATAGGTTGCAGTGGGTCTTCATTTCTAAAATAAGATTGTGTTTAATTTTAAAATAACATTTAATTTTAAAATGTATGATTTTTTAGACTTTTTGGTTGAATAATCATCAGCTGTACACAACAGGTACAAATAATTGAACAGACTGTAAGTCTATCCCTCACAGCCTTATTTTCATTGACTCAAATATGGTGTTGACTAAAGTCTGTATAGCATAAATGATGTTGCAATAAGCATTGACTTTCAGACACAGCTCACAGAAAATGCAATGCAAACTCAGGGCTCTAATGCAGATTCACTGAACCAGTGTCTAGGCTTACTTAATATCCTTAACTACTCCTACTAGTCCTTTGCTTAAAAATAGAAAGCAAACCCTCATTCTCCCATTATTTCTTGTTTTATTTTGTCAATCTTGTGTTGTGAACAGAGCTCCGGTGATGAGACCGCTCTTGTGGTGTGTTGCACAGTAAGAGTTTGTCATGAGAGAGAGCGAGAGCGAGAGTCAGGGCTCCTGACTTTTGAATAAAAAGCAGAAGCAACATCGAACCTCTGCTTTTCTGCAAGTGTGTCACCATGTCCGTAAGCTGCAGATGTAGCCTTATGCCTGAGGGAGTTTATATTTTACATAAAATTCAGTGATAAAACTTGAAAATGCTCCAAATTGGCCTCCCTATCTCTTTCTTTTTATTCTCATACCTTAAGCAGTGGTTTTCAATTCCCAGAGCTGCTAACCCTGTTTAAACTCATTGATTACAATTAAGCAGCATCCGCCAAGAAGTGGCCAGTCAAGAAGCAGAAGCATCCAATCTCTTTCTGTGAAGTCTCTTTAGAGCTAGAATGTGTTAGATGTTGACTGAACTGCTTTCCTGGAGTGAAAGACTGCTGGCTAAGATATATCAGAGTCCTCCCGCTGGCACACATTTTATCTTATGGAAATACTGTGAGATATGAAATCTGGTTAAATTGATGTTTACACCAGTAATTTCTTATATTTAGCTTCAGCTTAGTAAGATGGGTCTAGTTTGCCTGAAATTTTAACAAGTAATTTCACAATAAACATCCTGCTTCATTTGGAAATACATGGTGCACCATTGAAGTAAAATTCAGTGGAAAATTGTATTTCAGCGCTTTAATACAGAAAAAAGTCATTATAATAATTTTAATTATGCACAGTGAACAGTTGTACAGAAAACATGATAATTCATCATAATTCGTTGATTTGCATTACAAAATACTAGTTTAACCCCTTAACTGTCACTCACATTTTTGAACATAGACGTGAAAGTGCACGATGCAAACTTAAATTTGTATAATTCATGAACGAAAACATTTTGTAACATGATATCGATGTACCATTTTCATGGTAATGCAATGTTTTATTTTAAAATGGGTTTCAAAGGATGAATTTTGAGATTTAAAGTTTTCAATTGATATATCATTTCTGATGATTTCTAAAGTGTTATAGAGAAAAAGGCAACAAAAAAGACTTTTTTTGACAAAGGTCAGAACTCCTGTTATGATGTAGATTTTTGAGGTGCACTCTTGTCAAAAATTAATCTATTACTTTTCCTACATAATTTTTAACAAAAAAATTGGTAAAATATCTATTTAGGAGTCTTAGACCTTTCCAACGATATATAGTTTGTAATGATTAGATTAGGATTTAATTGTTATATAGTGAAGTAAACTTCCCTATAACTGTCACCCGTCCCCACAGAGGGTTAAAGGGTTAAATATATGATGTCCCCATACATTTCAAATACCAGTAAGAGGAGGATGGTCATGTGTGAATTGAACCAGTACAACATATGTTCAGGCTGAGATAAATGAATCTCAGCAGTTTTTGTGGAGAATTCGATGCATAAAGAAGCATCATCAAACTCTTATGAGCATAAAACCGTGTCTGTGTCCTGATATAGAGAGATAATCAGTTTTCTGGAGCATTGGTATCCAGGGAAAAATTGCAATGAAATATGAAATGAAACCCATCGTTGTTGGCCTGAACGTAAACCCACTCAAATATTCATGACAGAAGAAAGATCACTGCTGTAAGAACTTTGAAAGTGCTCTTTAATGGAAGCATGCATATAATCACCTTTGCTTTAAATCATACAGTATTTTAACAGGTGAAGATGGAGAATAGGACATAAATTCTGATAATGGTTCTCTCTGGGTGGAAAACAAGAGTCGGACAAATCTTGTAAGGTTAAATTTGGGCTTTTATTGTTCTGGATTGATGTGCTTTTTTTTTTGTTGGGGAAGTTGTGGCCTAATGGTTAGAGAGTCGGACTCGTAACCCAAAGGTTGCGGGTTCGAGTCTCGTACCGGCAGGGATTGTAGGTGGGGGGAGTGAATGTACAGCGCTCTCTCCCACCTTCAATACCACGACTGAGGTGCCCTTGAGCAAGGCAAAAACATCACAATAATCCACAAGTAGTCCACACCACTCCAGGTTCTAAACAAATATTTCGGCTGATTTTGATGTTAGAGTACAACAGGGGATGAACTTTTTCACTGCAGTAAGTCTTATTATGGATTATGGACTGATATTTTGGCCAGAAGCAACGGTTTAAAGTTAAAATGCCTTAATGATGGATTTGCTTGTTTCTTACAAGCACTTTTCACTTCACTAAACATCAACTGATGGACTGTAATGGTGTGGATTACTTGTGGATTATTGTGATGTTTTTATCAGCTGTTTGGACTCTCATTCTGACGGCACCCATTCACTGCAGAGGAGCCATTGGTGAGCAAGTGATGTAATGCTACATTTCTCCAAATCTGTTCTGATGAAGAAATAAACTCATCTATACACTCAATGTTCATCTTGGATGGCCTGAGGGTGAGTAAATTTTCATTTTTAGGTGAACTATTTCCTTTATTATTAAACTTTAGTATTTACATTAGAGGTTTGTTCAAATCCCTACATGAGCAAAAGCAATAGTGATGTTTGCCTTAACAAGCACCGATAGTAAGTTTAACATAAAAAGCCTTCAAATATGCATAAACATACTGTTCTGCTTACCGCCATTAATTCTGCAATTTCAAAAATAAGAAAAAGCTCGTTTGGAAGGACTAATTAATTTTGTTTTCATAGACTGGTGGATCAATTGCCTTTTCTAAGGGAAAAAAATGGCCCTTTTTATTTTTCTTTCTCTTGACATTTATGCCATATTGGTCCCCTGCTTGGGACATCATTGGATTCTCTAATTGTTATTAATTATGCACTTAGTATCTGAATACATAAGTAGATATGTGTGCTGCTGCCATGTGTGTTGGCTTCTACAGGACAGATTCAATCACAGCTTTTGATGGTCTTCAGACAAAGTACATGTTTTAATTGCTGTCACAAAGAGCTTGTTTGTTTTTTGTAAATATGTGGATTGAATGACTATGTTTATTCCATTTATACAATTTTCTAAACATTTGTGCTTCCCTTAATGGAAGCATCTGTCTTTGCATTATTAGATCCAAAGCATGCCATGATAAATCACAAACATGATATATCGTTCACTTTTTCCTGGGCAGTTTTCTAATGGCTACACCTGGGGTGCGTTTGTACTCTGAACATTTACCCTGAAGTGTATTGTGCTGTCTTCAGGCAACACATTTCAGAGATACCAAAGGGACGTGCAACTTAAATATTCTATGCATAATTCATATACAGTGGGTACGGAAAGTATTCAGACCCCCTTAAATTTTTCACTCTTTGTTA